>NC_048897.1:46991610-47168815 GCF_011077185.1 Oxyura jamaicensis | reverse complement strand
TTCCTTTCCTTTCCTTTCCTTTTCTTTCCTTTCCTTTCCTTTCCTTTTCTTTCCTTTCCTTTTTTCCCATGCCACTTCTTTACTTCAGTGACAAAATTCTGCACAATTGCAGGTCCGCTGGAAAAGAGCCTGGACCAAGTAGAAAAAAGCTTTACCCATTTCTCACAAGAGTGGTCCATGTGAGGTGAAAGCAGAGAATAAATTTTAACTTCCTGGCAGGAAGCAAAGGCAAGCAGAGATCTGTATTTCATGGTCTTTCACCTCAGTTTCTCACATCTCTCATAGGATGGCACTAGAGGGACACCACAGAACAAACCCAAACTAGGATCAATATTTACAAGCACTCATTGCTTTTAGAAGTTAAACTTATGTACACTACTCCTTTAAGTACATATGTCCAGAATAGCTGAATAGGGTTACTAGGAGCTGTGAAGCCTTAACAGTGACAACATTTAGGACAAATTAAGTAGATTTATAGAGAGGAAGGAGGATGGAGGGGGACTGTGGTTCATGTTACAGAACAGAAAAGCAGCTGCAGCTATCTGGATATCCCTGACTGAGTGGAAGTCACCCATCTCATTGGACTGCAAATAAAATCTAGAAAGAAAAGTAGTCTGCAGCCTGTTCCATCTTTACCATGTTGATTTCTGCTTTAAGCAAACACTATCTGTTAGAAGATCATGTTTAGGGAGTTTCAGAGATGCAAATCCAAGATTGCCTTATTCCCTCTCTCTTTTGCCTCCTTGTTCACTATTGAAACATCAGCAGGTGCAGGAACCAGGAGAACTTTATTTGGCACCTGCTGAATTGCAGTTGTTGCTGGGTAATGCACTAGTCACTAATCCAGACAAGAACCCATGCCAGGACTAGCAAGCCTCAAGGAGACTCCAGCAGGCTGAGGCAGCAGACCTTCCCACCGAATGCTTTGAAAGATGTGAGGTTATCTTTGGTAACCACTCCTCAAGGCTGACGACTACTGTGGAAGTACCAGGAGGAATTGACTGAATACTGCTGGTTAATCCACTCTCCTCCAAATGTTAAACTAGATTTATATATATATATATATATATATATATATATATATATATATTTAGTGTGTTCAGCGCTGAAAGAAGAGCTAGTAACTCTGAAGCAGGCAGATTTCTATATGATGTATTTGTGACATTCAGATTATTTCTGCCAATACCTTTTGCAGTCTTGGAAGAAAAAGAAGGCCAGCACAATGAAGGATGCTTTTGTGTAATTTACATTGTTAGTTTCTGGTTGATACTTAAAGTATTTCTTGCACAGGTACTGTATATTCTGCATTGCTGACCAGCAAATTGCATTCAGAATCTAATTTATTAAATGGTTTCTTCTGTCAGGAGAATGTTCTTACTGTAATAGTGATATTTTATCCTGTCAAAAAAATGATTAAGTTAAAATATCTCAGTAAATACCTTAAACTACCCAATAACATCAAAAATTGAAGATGTACAAAGGCTACCCTATTACTCAGGAAACTACTAAATTTTCAGGTAACAGAACTCATTTTCTGCTTGAATGAGTAATCAAGGAAATATCATTTTCTTTTATAGTGATCATGGTATAAGGCACAGCCTAAGGACAGGAGCATAAAATGGTCTATTACATTTTTTTTATTAGAATTAGAAAATCATTTTCAAAACTATTTCTCCGGTGGTTTTTTGTTTTTGTTTCTGGTTTTTGATTGTGTGTGTGTGTGGTTTTTTCTAGGAAACGAACCTCCTTTCTAGATGTTTTCATGCCCTGTCTCCAAATTCAAAGCTGTATGAAGTGTCTCTTGGTGGAAGGACATGGTCTCTCTGAGAAGTTCTGTCCTTGCTGAAGTCAGTGTATGTCTTGCCGTAAGCTTTAACATGGCCAGGATCTCTAATTCTGTATGGGATTAAACTGCAGGAAAATTAGTATCCAAAATCCAGAATCATCCCAAGACTTCATTGATGAGGCTTTATTTTAATTCTCTGCCAAAAATCATAGAATCATGGAATGGTTTATGTTGGAAAGGAGTTTAACATCTAGTCCAACCAACATCAGGATGTGTTTCCTGGTTCTTCTCTGTTGTTCAGATTTACAATCCCTTTCCCTGCGGAATCCAGTTTAAAGATGAATCTAATTTAAAATAACCAAAGCAGAGCAAGCATAAACAGCATATTTAGGCTATGAGCAGCCAAATATCCTGAAGCTTGTTAGCTGAGCTCACTGAGACCTAAGAGATATAATCACCATACGAGTTTTTGATTTGAAGGCTTCTTGTAGACTAATTCTGTTCCTCGTGGAAACTAAAACCAACACTGGGTTGCCAGAGGTCTGCTAAGAGCAGTCCCAGCAGTGCCAACTATCTCACGCTTGGCTGCACATGCTTGCCAAGATCCACTCATGTCACAGGGTCAGTATCTCAAGTGTGGAGTGATGTTATGCCACTCTTGTTAGTGAAACAGCCTTGGTTAAACATGGCTTCCAGAGCAGGGATGTACTACTGACATATATCATCAGAAACATTATCAGCTTGAATGTAACCAAAAAGTAGCAAAAATATTTCCCCACAGAAGTCACAGTTCCTAGCTCTGGGGAAACAAGATGTTTTACCACAACATAGCATGCAGTAAGATTTGTGTTGCCTACTATTTCCTGAGTTGCATTCCTCCTTCCCCTTTTCTTCCCTTTTTGGTAAGAAAAAATAAAATACTTGACAAATAGACCTGATTTTCACCTGACTCCAACTAGCATTCCTTTTGATTTCGATTTCATTTTAGTGCCTTATAATTTTCTCCTGGATTGGGTTACTAGGACAACTTATAAAAATATAATCAGAAAAGCAAGGTGTAAGTACTTTTTCTTTGTTCTAGAATATCAGATGATTAATACACATATAAATTTGTTTGAATGACCATCTAACCTATGAGTGTTTTTTCACTGCCTATAAGAGATCCTAAAACATTCCACATAGTTTGTAATACCTAGATTTCTCTGAAGCAATGTTAAAGGCAGATTCCATAATAAAAATGCATTCAGAGTGAATAAGAAGGTAATAGCTATGAATAATAAGTGAGAGCATGCCCATAGTCTATTACTTCCTAGTTTTTATTCTTTCTCCTAGTTATAAACTTGAAGTTCTTTGGTATATTTAGAATTACAGCAACTGGATGTTCTTCATCCAACAGGTCACGTTCCCAAAAGTATCATGAAGACAGTGTAGCAGAGACAGGAAAGATACTGAACATTTTGTTTCTTAGTATGAGAAAGAAAATTTTCCTCCTGAACACTTGGAACAACTTTTGATCTCCTACAATTATCATTATCCAACTGCATCTGAAGATGCACCCAACTTAACAATAAGGCTGCCTAAAGCATAACATTAAACATAGGTATGTATACATATATACATACATATGTAGGTATTTTACACTTCCTTCAACATATAGTTCAATATATAATTCTAAATATAGTTCTGGAAGGACAAAGCAAAGACAAAAACATCCACCTAGATGTTTTCCATTTTTTTTGGGGGGTGGCAACTGGTCACTTGTGATCATTTCTTCTTCTACTTACTGTTCAGATACAATGGAGTCATGAAAGTGTGCAGATAAATAGGTAAGAGAAGGAGGTGATGTGTTCTTTCTGAATATTGTTCAGTCTTTTAACATCCAGCCTCCAAAAGGAAGCTTTGCAGTTTAAGAGGAACTCAATTAGGGGACCAAATGCAATAAACAACTAAGTAAAAGGAATATACTTCAAAATAAATTTATGAATCTATGTGTATATGAAATTAACATTACATCAAATAAAAAAACATCCTGCTCACACTTTTTACTTTAAGTGGCTTTAATGAATATTCCACATTTAATATGCTTTGAACTGGATATTTTTTTAATTTGTCACAAATAGAAAGAACACAATTATTAATGAATACATTACATTAATCTGGGTTACTGGAGTAAAGTCTACCAGGAAGTCAGTCCTAGGAGTCCAAAGACTACGTATTCATTAAATTAAAAGCATGAAAAAATACATGTAGTTCTTCACCAGCTACACGACAGAAAGCTTACAAGCATATCTTCTCTCATTGCAGTTGGGCATTCATTTGTTTGTAATGCCCTGGATCAAAATAATCTAATCATACAAAGAATTAACAAATACTTCCTTTACTATGACTTATGTTATCCACCATTGCAGATACTCAAGGCATATATTCTTGGAAATGCCTAATTTGGCCCAAATGTTTGAAGCAGAGATCACAGAACTGACAGTTGCCCAGAGCCTATACCTAAAATATGTCTCTGAAATGGGAGAGAAGCAGAATTGCAGGATTTATGCAAGACAGATGATCAGTGAAGGACAGTACCAGCAAGTTAGTGGAATGCAGTTAGAACTCAAACTTCTGACATTAATTCCTCTCTTTAGGGCTTACTCATGTTCCTCATCAGCTTTAAACAGTGAGAATGTATGGGATAAAATTAACCATTGTAAGAGATTTTAAGAGATTCTTTTTCCAGCTTGGCTACCATTCTTCTGGAATACATTCTTTTTCTTCCTCTGTAGGGTGCTCAGATTCAACATCAGTAGGAATCAGTCTTACTGATTCCTTAACAATTTTAAAGAAATCTGGTAGACTTTCAGGAGAGACTGATGTAGACCATAGAATCACAGCTGGTGGTTATCTGCAGTTTGAGGAATCTTTCAAAAATTAGACCTAGGCAGGCAGACAGATGAAAAAGTTTAGAAAAATAGGTGTCACAATTACCTCCTTTCCTGGGTTTTGAGTTCCCTTCTCTGTGTTTGCTCCTATAGGACATTTCCTCTGAGATGATCCACAACTACACTTATTTTTATGTCTTTTCTCTAGATTTACTTTTTTGGTCATGTTTACAAGGTATTTTTAACTGTCCTGTATGCCATGAGAAGATTGAATGTTAGAAAGCAAACAGCAAATAGCTGGATGTTGGTACAGAAAAAACATAAGACTGAACCAGGGCAGAACAGTGAGAAGAAAAGAGTTGTTTTGAGATACACAAACATAATTTATTGAGACATTCTAGTGATCATATTCATAAAGTGTACCTATTTCCTGACCATTTAGTCAGTCTTCATCTCTGTAGATTCCTTAGGAAATGAGCCTGTTGTGTTTTTGGCTTAAAATTTCCATGAGATTTTGAACACCTGCAGTCTTAATAAGCCTAAATAAAAGGGTAATAGGAAAGAGAGATATTCTGTGTATTGCAAGAGCAAAGCCAGGCATAGAATCCTGTTTCTAATCACTTGAAGCTAGTGTCCACATCATTCCACTTCTGATTTTAGTGAACATATTTACTGACATTCAGGTTGCTCTGAGACTTAAAGGAAAAATAGTTTGAAAGCTATCTGGATGTTCTAACTCATTCTTTAAGTAATTTAAAGAGTTACCCTACTTATTTAGTATTTATAACAGATGCAATCAATGTGTTTATATTAAAATATATTATCTTTGTAATATACTCTGTGAAGCCAGCAAGTGAAGCCACTGAGGTGAACCAGTGAATGTGGTTACTTACACAGCAATGTGCTAATAATAGAACTGGTATGGAAGTGATAAGACTGTTACTAGAAGGGTTTTTAGGATAAAAGCATACACACATCAAGATTGCTTTTAATTAAATCTCTAAAATTGTTCTTTGTTCATTTTTTAAAACTCTGGATAAACCAACTCTTAATTGCCTTTTAAAGGATCACGACAGTTATTGTGATTCCTCTCTTACAAACAGTAATTTTCTTCTTCAATGTATTGTATCTATCTTTGTGGTAAAAATCATTCTTACAGGTTGCTGAAGAAGTCTCTCAAAAACTCCTTAAGCTATCATCGTATGAACAAAGAGTCAACTTGAATTAGCTAGAGCACCCAAATCGGTTTAATAAGCTTTTTAAGAGTCTCTTGAGAGCTTAATGATTTGCTTTAGTAGCAATAGGCAGAAAAAAAAAAAAAAAAAAAAAAAAAAGTACCTGGCTGTTTTTTTTTTTTTCCTTGTCTTGCTATTTCTTCAAGTGGTCTTTTGGCTGAGCACAGCTCATTAGTGACTGCTTCCAATATGATGTCTTTGTCTTTCTGCAGAGACTTGTTCTCTTCTCAAACTGACAACCTTTCCAAGTACCTCTTTATCTTTAGTCATCTAAAATTCTTCCAAAAATATTTGGGTTTCTCCTGTGACTTTTTCCTGCAAAGTATATTTCATAAAGACAGGAAATAAATCAGAAATTTCATTAATACATTCTACATGTAAACAAGGAGCTAAATTCTCATGTAAACAAGGAGCTAAATTCCCCAGACGTTGTCATACATATCTTCGGTGCAATTCAGCAAACAGTTTAAAGTGAAAATAATAATCAAGGGCAAATCTTCAAGCAATTATCTTTATTTGGGGAAATATGTAGGTCCAAAAAAAAAAAACAACAACAACAACAAAAAAAAAACAGACAGATACATACCTACTGATTTTCATAAAACACCTGGGGTCAAATGGCGACATCTTGTTCCAGCTGATAGGGATTTGGGTTAAAACATTAAATCTGCATGTGCTGATCACTTGTGCTCACTGCTATAACTTGTGCAACACTGTGTGCATTCATGTAACTTACAAAGAGCTGCCTGAAAATTGTCTCCCCCAGTGCTACTGTATTTAGAAAACTGCAGCAATATCCCCTACCTGGTCGGTAAAATGGGTATGCTGTACTCAAATTTCAGATTGTAAATTAAGCCTGTAGTTGTCGGTTTGGTGTCTTCCTTTCACTGAGCTGGTTTTGAAGTTTCTCAGCATGGCTGTGAGTTCTAAGGAACTTTCAGCATTCATACAAATTTGTTGCTGTTCATCTTTCTCAGGCTTTTTAAATCTCCTCTTGTATTTATCTGCTGTTCTTCACATTTTTCTCTCCCCCTTTGGAACCCTTACCCTCATTAGGAGGATTAATTTTATACAGCATGTACTATAAAAGACTTGGATTCCTCTTGTTAACATTTGACATCTCTTCTTCCCTAAAACAAAGACAACCTGATGAACAGGTTTGAAAGTAAGGGCAGGGTGACACAGTTGCTTTTCTACATACATACATTATTAGTCCAAAGTATTTTGATGCATTTATGAATTTACTGATTTAGTAACAGTTATTGGATTATATGATGTTTGGAAAGTAAACTAAAATTGTTTCTGAGCACTGAAAATGTTCTAGTGGCCTAGCTATCTCAGAGAGAGAAAAGGAGTATGTTCTTCTTGTAAAGTACTAGGAAGGGACTCGATTTCCCTCTATGATTAGGCTCACCAGGAAAAAGATTGCTGAAGATCTGTCTGAGATGCATGTGCGATGTACTTCTTCTCTGCTCTTAGATAAATTGCCAAAGACAGGTTCTTGTTTTCAGCTCTACTGATCAGATTTTTCATTTGGAGTTTGCTTCAAGAAAATTTGCTCTAATACGTGAAATATGTTGTTGCTATTTTAACAATACTTTGCCAACTAATAGCATGTCTGAAGTACAAGCAGCTTAAAGTTATGGATTTCTGTACTCTGTAGGAAGGGTTTGTAGATGAAAAGGGAATATATTTTTCTACTTTTAATTATTACTAGTGAGTAATCATTAGATCCATAATCCAGTTCTCAGTGTATTAAATTTCTGCTCAGCAGGTTCCTACATGGTTTCCTGTGGAATCACAGAATCTGACACAAGACTACTGCAGCCTGGTGAGATTGACCTGCTGCCCTGAACAAGCAAACCACCATGAACAAAACAGGAGCAATCAACTGGACTGGCTTTCAGAGGTGAACATGAATATTTACACTGCCTTTCACTGTAGGTCAGATGTGCAATTTTTAGTGGCAGAAATATTCTGTTCTTATTCACTGAGCAGCTCCACATCTTACAAGAGCACAGCAAGAATCCAGATCTCTGTTAAAATAAAGAACTTTATCCTCAGCATTCATGTCCTTTCCTCCATGTGTGTTCTACAGGAAACATGAATGTAAGCAGTGTTAAATTAATGTTACCATTGTTGTAGCCAAGATTACTAAGAAATTAGTTAATAGTTTCTGTCTTTTAAAAAATTGCTTAGTATTTGCCTTCTTTTTTGAATTATTGTCTGTCAAGGAATACTATCTCAAATACATTTTAGGCAAAGACACGGATGGTGTCTAGCATATCAATAGGAAATGTCATCAAAGCTTTAACACCAAGATATTACACTAAAATTGAATTGCCTTAATTATAGTTGATTATTCAATTAAATGAAGTTATAGAAGTGCCTAGGCATAAAGGATATAGTCAAGTCTACAACTTCCTCGCGAGGGGGAGTGGAGAGGTGGGTGACCTATTCTCCATAAACACCAGTGATAGGACCCACGAGAACGGGGTTAAGCTCAGGCAGGGGAAGTTTAGACTAGACATCAGGAGGAGGTTCTTCACTGAGAGGGTGGTCGTGCACTGGAACCGGCTCCCCAGTGAAGTAGTCACTTAACCGAGCCTGTCTGAATTTAA
This sequence comes from Oxyura jamaicensis, assembly GCF_011077185.1. Classification (NCBI taxonomy): domain Eukaryota; kingdom Metazoa; phylum Chordata; class Aves; order Anseriformes; family Anatidae; genus Oxyura; species Oxyura jamaicensis. Next base: position 47,160,303 of record NC_048897.1, on the reverse strand, counting down.
GAAGCGATTGGACTGTGCACTAAGTCACATGGTCTAAACTTTTGGGTAGACCTGTGCGGTGCAAGGAGTTGGATTTGATGATCCTTATGGGTCCCTTCCAACTTGGGATATTCTATGATTCTAAGGTGTTCTTTTGTGTCCTACACAGCAGCAAAGGGAACAGAGAAGATGGATGTAGGTAGGATGACCCAGAAATCAGCAGAAGTACCATTTGTATTTATTCCTCATCTCCTCACAGACCAATGTGTAGCACTCTAGAAGAAGTGAATGTGTGTAATTGGATGAAGGATCAGAGAAAGTAATAGGAAAGGGAAATGAGAAAAGCCATGACAAACAATGAAAAAAATCACTACAGGGAAAAAAAGTAGTGAAAGGAAATTGTAATAGAGTTCCCAATTGATTCACTCACTTGGACTGTCATTTGCGTTCAGTACCTGCCCCTTCCCCCTGAAAGTGTTGATTATTTTAAACTGTTTTGAGATTTGCCTGTGACTTAAGAGTTGTCCTCTCCTGCTAAATATCTAGTGCCACTGCCTCATGAAGGCTAAACAGTTTAAATGAGACAGCAGGATATCAGAGCTGTTATCACAAGAGGTTAGTTATTGTTATTGTTAGTGGCTCTAATGAGATCCACTATTTATTCTTTTGAATCTTGTTCTTTCTGTATGCAAGCTTTCCTCCCCAAGCTTTCTTTTCCAATTGTTTCAAATGCTTGAAGTACATCTTCAGCTTTACATGTCTTCCTCAGAACCTTGTGGTAAGAATCTCACTGCTACACTGCTACTCTAGACAACAATTTAGCAACTAAATGTTTCAGAATAACAGAACAATTTAGGTCATCAGTCCAACTTCACTGTTCAAAGCAGGTACATTAGAAATATTTTTTTTTGGAGTCTTCTCCAGTTAAATTCTAAGTAACTCTGAGGACTAAGGCTCCACAACCTCTTTGGGCTACTTGTACCGGTGCTAATTCAGTCTCATAGTGAAGAATTCTGGAATTGAAATTTTCCTTGCTGTAATTTTATCTTTTTTTTTTTTTTTTTTTTTTTTGATTCACGTGAAAGGAGAGTGTTTATTGAGGTATTGGTATTTCAATTAGATCAATTAATATTTTTCTGTTCTTCAAGAATGGCTACTACAATTCAACAATTCCCTCTGGTACTGAACACACTCATTCCTTCTTAGTATCTCTCACCCTGTTCACCTCTAAAAGTGTTTACAGACTATCTTTCTTGTAAGCAAATCCATGCAGGAAGAATGGAGGCCAGCGAGAGCTGCTGTGCTGCCAGAGATAATGGTCCAACAGGGTGCTGCAGAGGATGCTCTGCAGAAGGACATGCCCATGGGTACTTGCATCCCGTTTGTGTTTCCAAAACTAGACAGCCCAATGACCAAGGGATTGCAATACCTGCCAGCTGAATAAACATTCCCACTTGAGACTGTATTTCATCAGACAATTTGGTGGCCATTTCTTTCCTTATTCTTGGTTAACAGCAAAGTGAGACTGCTTCCCTACAAAAACACTGGATACAAGAGATGTGCCCTGCCTTTATTAATCTGCATTTGTAGTGTGGGGAAGTGAATACTCAGAGTACTCCTATATCGCTCCAGAGGAAGTCAAGGAGTTCAGGAATAGTGGACTGCAGTAGCCTGGGAAATCAATGGTCCATTTTGTTACTTATTCTACCTCCTACCAAAACAGGCATGACTATATCAAACAGTATGCCTGTACTGTAGAGATATTTGAGATGTCTTTACTAAGTACAAGTACCAGGAGCATTTAACTATGACAGCTTAGTGTTTCATACAGCCTTAATTTCTCTGTCAATAAGTTCTTACCTCTCTGATGCCACAGCCTCGATGGCTTCCACTAGGTCTGTATGAAACTGCCCACTGCAATGCAGACAAAGACTGAGGAAAATAAAAACCTTCACAATGGTACAGCTGAGACTTCCGACATTAAACAGTTTGGCCAGTATCTTTCTGGTTACCAACAACTTACATTGTGAATTCTGAACATTGTATTATTATTTCTAAGTGAAAACAGACACTATGTTAAATTGTGTAGGAGTATGTTTTATTTTAAAATTTCACTGCAAATTGACCATGAGTTTGTTTTTAATTTGATTTTTTTGAGAACAAGAGTAAATGCAATAGATTAAATAGAAAAAATATATAGCTAAATGTATTATTAGCTCTATTGTAGTTCCATTAAAATGATATTAAGTAGACATCTGCTTTTAAAATTCAATGGGTAAGAAGAGAAAAATAATCGAAAAATAAAAATAAGAAAAATGTTATTCAAGTACTTTCAGGTACAACGTAATTAATGGAAAAAAAAAAAAAAAAAAAAAGACATTTCACCAAGTGTGAAATTTATTATTCTAGTCACAAAAACTAAAATATTTCTTAAAAAATACTTGTATTTTCAAGCAAAATTATCCTAATACATGCTTATGACTATTCCTACCTATTCTAAGAGCAAGCATAGGATCCATATGATCCTACAATCATATTTTACAACTGTTCATTATTTTTTTTTTCCAAAAACTTCAAATAAAGGGAATAATGTATTTGTTGAGGACACTCTGGAAAAGCAACAAAAGGGAAAAGACTGATGATTTGAAGGGAGAGAGAAATCACCTGATTTCTAGGAAGAAGCAAGAATTAAGAATGGTTTCCTGTGCAACAGAGCAAAATGAGGAAATTCAGAAGACCATGGGTAGGGCCACATAGAAACGTATTATTTCTTAAATCTGTGGTGCATCTTGCTGTTATATGGGCCTTAATGAGTACCATTCTTTCTCACAAAGCAGGCCCATTTCATGTGTGGTATAAGGCTGGGAAAAGGAGTTAGCAGCCTTCAGCCAAAAAAACTTTTGTTTTTCAGTGACAGTGCTTCTGTCACTGGCCTTTGCTATAAGGAGAAACAACCCACTTGTGCAGCAAATTTAGGGAAGAGTTACAAGGCTTGTGAGGATGAACCATGCAAACAATGGACATATAAGACGAGCCTGCCAAGAAGTGGTGGCATAGCTGTGTGGAACAGCTAGCTTGTGTGATGTGCTCCTACCAAAAATACTCTGTGGATACCAAAGGCAAAGAACAGAAGACACAGCTGGCTTGAGCTATCCGACTTAGTGAATCCATAGCCAAGTTTGAGCTTAATTACTGAAAAGAGCAGAAAGAGATTCTGTAGTTATCTGGTTTGTGCTCCTTCCGTGCAAATCAAAAAACTCCTTGTGCTCAGAAAAATATTCTGCCAATTCAGTCTGCTGGCAGTATATACCAATGGAAAGAAAATATTTTAAAATGAGACATCTTCCTATAATAGAATCAACTTAGACAAAAACATTTGGTAGGAGATGTAAATATTTGTGGAAATTCTGTATCATCACTTTGCTTTAAATTGCATTGACTTGTTTTTGGTTTTGTTATTGCTGTCTCTACAATACAGATAGTGGAAGTACAAGTCCAAATAACACTGTTTTATTGTAATAATTTTACCAAAAGTTTTTCATGGAGAATTCATCCATGTTACATCCTCTTTGGAATTTGTGAATTTTCAATATAGATGAATTTAGCCATTGTCAGTCTGAGTTATTCAAAATATGAATAGAGCAGACATTTGGAGACTAAGCATTTTTCAGCATAATCATAAATTATGCAGAACATATTGCTTTCAGAATCATCAGAAAGGCTGGAAAGCAGCAGGGATGTCTGCCACATCTATGCAAAGTCATTATGTTCAATCTGTATCCTGCATGTGGAGAAAAAGCAAGTAAGAGAAATGCTGTAGCAGGTGTTAGGAAAGACTGAAAAGGAAGCAGGTTTCACTGAGGTAAACTTCACATATTCTATGCAACCTTCCCCTTTAATGCTTCTCAAAAGCACAGGTCTAAAAGGCAGTCCTAATCTTTCCAATTTCCAGATTTTCAGGATGCTGACGTGAAGCAGATAACAAAAACAAAAGGGTTTTTTTGGGACACGTGGTTCTATATGCCATATTTAGAGAACTGATATAGCTGAAGCTCTTCAGGTTCTCCTGTGGGATATAATGGGATATAATTTATACTGCAGAATTCAATGAAAAGCAACGTACCCAGTGCTAGGATGGAAGATAAAACATTCTACATTTGAAGATTTATGATAAATCCTAAAGGAAATGGCTATTTAAATTAGACAGATCCATGTTTGCACATTTCCAGGATCTTCATTGCACAGATTTATTATATCATTTTTTAGGTGGTTTTGTATCACTCAGTCATGCAGCTGTTGCTCAGGAGTGCAGCCAACCAAGGCAGGCTCTGGGTAGTTTTAGTCTTGTCCTTGGAGGCAAACAGAGTTTTAAGTTACTGCTTTTTTTTTTTTTTTTTTTTTTTTCCCCTCTTTATGTGGAAGTTTGTGGAATTAGACCTTGGCAAATATTTTGGATGTCTCTAGAAAAATATTATTGTTCCTTTCAGTATTCTGCGTGGTCAGTACAGCCTCATATCTCTCAAAGCCACAAAATTACATCAAGGCATTATGTCTCAGGCTGTGAAAATGGTCACAACTGACTAGTACCAACTTCACTCAGAAAAAGTGCAAGGACTTTTTCCTGCCTATTAAATAGTGTATATACTGATGTTTTCTAAGAGATAGACCATGACTTTTTTGCCTTTTTAAAGTATTCCCAGTATTCCCATAGTGCTCTTTTCACAGGAAGGTGCTCCCTGTTCCCTTTCCTTACAAGTTGTACATCAACAAAATGGATAAAAACTCTTTTATATTTCATTACCTTTAGACTTTTTGTTTTACAGGACAAAACCCGAATGTTCTTCTCATGTCTGAGGCAAGGATAGCACCTGTACTTTATGTTCTTTACTGCGGAATTACTTTCAAGACCCTCCTGCATCATCCAATATCCCCATAACTTAGTAGCCAGGAAATACCTGGGCACTAAAGCCCAACAACAAGAGAAAGTGACCTGCTGTTGAACTTGAGAACAGCAAGCACTGTGCCTTAGCACAGTTTGTGGTACCATAAATTAACGTATTTTTTTCTCACAACAATGTAATAAGGACATCTTGATTTCCTTTTTTTGCTGAATAACACAGCTCTTCACAGTAATGCTAGCCAACTGATAATTGTCAGAATAAGTAAATGAGAATTCCCTACCTTTTCTTGGTATCAGTGGTCGGTTGACGAAGCCAACTGCTGCTGCTTGTTCCCTTTACTGTATTTCTCAAGGTAAAGTCACTTTAGCTTGCCTACTAATTTTAAATGTAATTTCCTGAGCAGTCAGTGTTTTTCTAGAGTGCAGCGCTGGTCTTCCCCAGTCAATGTTCTTCCGAAGCACTGTGAATTACATAGTTAAAAAGGGCAGGTGCCTAGTGAAAGTGCTACAGTTTGCTGTCCTACTTATGGCTCAAGTCGAGGAATGAAAGTAATATTGAACCGTATATAATGCAATATGGGAATACTAGTCTTATTCAACAACAAACACATTTCAGTATTTACACAAACCTTTAATGTACTTGTGGATATACCAAGTGAATGGCAAGTCAGCAAAGGAATTATTTTACTTCTGAGATGCCATTGCTTACACTGATCTGGAGCAGCTGGTGAGGATGTTTCTTCACCAGCTGGAAATTGCTGGACAGGGACATGTTGGTTACAGTGGGGAAACCAAGTATATAATGCTTCAAAGAGAGCACCATGTCATGTCTCCCTGGAATCTTTTCTTTCAGCACAGGGAAGAAAAAAAAAAAAAAAAAAAAGGATGCTTTTCTATCACTATTTTAGCTAGAGTTCACCTTCCCAGTTTCTTAGTCAGGAATGGAGAGAGAGAAGTTGCTTCAAATTTAGAGAGATACTACTACTGATTTCTCTGTAGACTGAACTGTACTACAGACTACAGACTTCTGTGTTGAACTGTAGACTCTAATCACATCCACTGAGGCCCTGGCCCCAGACATAACATGTCTGGTGATCTGCTGCACATACAAAATAATAATAATAATAATAATAATAATCTGATGTGTTAGCTCTTAGCTAAGCCTATTCTTGCACTTTCGGTAAGTACTGGTCTCAGGTGGGATTTGATAATAATACTGGAGAGATGATTGTGTGCATCTTTTTTACATTTTCATTCAGCTTTTACTGGCTGTGGATATGTTTATTCTGCTTCAGTACAAAGCTGCAACACAAGATTTTAAATTTATCTGTGATGTTACCTGAATATAACTCACCATTACATATCACCACTCACCTCATTATTAGTTAAGCCACTAGACTTTAAAACCACACAACAGGGAGTGTGTGCTTAGTCTTCACCACCCTGAAGGAGAATTATCTCAGCTGAAAGCCAGCTGCATCCAACTGCATATTTCTGACCCAGAAATATGCTCCACACATGCTGGAGTTGCTGAGAAGGGCAGACAAGCTCCTTCACCATCTCCTATTAAATCAGTGATGATGGATTTGACCAGAGAAAACAGCAAAACCAAGTGTCCCCTCTAGAAAGATGGAACAAAAGATTCTTTCCCTTGGCAGGAGCCATGAAAACCTTATCATGGAAGCCACTGTGATGATTTCACTCACAATCTCTGCAAATAAAGACAGAGTTGAACACCCTTACCCTTGTAAGTAAAAATCCCAGCAGATCCTCTTGCTATTAATGTCATATAAGAGGATAACCTGTCTCTGGCCTCTCAGCTTCTTCTCTAGGCTGTTTATACTCTTCTTTCCCTCTCTCTATAGACACGTCCATAATAAAATATTAATAAGCACTCTTCAGAACAAAAACGGCTGGAAGTGGAATCATGGGATAAGCAAACATCAAGAAAGTTACAACTGCATGTTTCTCTTTGATATTTCTTGTCTTCTCTGATCTCGGATATGTCTTTCTCAGATAGACAAGCCAGTTTAAGTTAGGAAAACTTTTCTAGTAGTAGTTACTACTCTTTCTAACAAGCTGGAGCTATATGTCATTTTCATAGATTTTCATGAAGACAATGAATAGTCATATATATACTTGTAACACTGAAATAGTCCTATATATTGGACACAGGACTGCATATGACTGTCTATAACAGTTATATTTTCATTAAAATATTTGAAAATGGTTGTTAAGACATAGCTTCAGTGTAGTGTCAGGATTTTAATATTCTTGTTAAAATTGCATCTCCTCAGAGGAAGCAATTACATTGCTTGCATACTGCTTCCACAATCATTACTGCTAGTGAGAGGCAACCCACAGATTTTTTGTCAGCTTCATAACTTCTTAAATGAACATGATAGCATTCAATATAAAAAATAATGAGGCAGTCATACTCTGATGGTATTTGAAAGAGTATCCTTGTATATTACCCGTGCTGCCCTCCGTGGCTTAGTCTGACTCTATTCAGTACCACCCCACCCAGTCATACCATCTTTTCATCTGCCTTTCTGTCCAGAGGATGCCAGCACTATTTGTGTTGACCCACCACTCCAGAAGTGGTGAAGAGAGCAAGAAAGGTTGTGATCAGGTAAAGAATTCTGTACCACAAGGAGAATGGGAGAGTCCCAGTGCCCCCAGTTGTACCTCATGGTGTAACTTCCAACACAGAATAAAGTCCCTAGGAATATTCACAGACTCCTACTGAGAGACTTTCCAACCCACAATTGTTTACTCTGAAACCACACTAACATCTACTTAATGGTACTGTGACACCATCAATCATGAAAGAATATAAATTCCACCTTTTATAATTACTATTCACAGCACTCAAGGTAGTAAGCACAGGAAAAACATGGATGATCCACATATTGTAACTCCAGGAATAATGATATTCCAAATCCCATCACATTGCACATCCCTTGGCCACTCTGTTCAGTCCCATAACATATGCTGAATGATGCCTGAACTCTCTCCTAACTCCTGGCAGAGATACCTCACTGTGTGTCAGATCCAGACAGGTTATCACAGTTCCCTTTCATTTAAAGCATCACATGTCTTAATGCTATAGTCAAATTGTTAACAATCATAATGCTGTAAAACTGACAGTTGTGAGAAGGACATGTAATTCTACTTCAGACACTTCTTCAGTTCTTAGACTTTTAGTTCTCCCTACTGAATGTATGAATCCTGATATTTGACTGTGACTCTACAGTGGTTACAGGGGCAGTAACTTCTTTCAGTTACTTGACATGAGCTTTCAAGGACTGCATGTGAGAGACTGCCAAGAATGATTATAATTTTCCTTTTTTTTTTTTTTTTTTTTTTTGTAGATTTTTAACTCCAACTTCATTCCTTGCAAAGGCTCCTTTTTGGTTAACCAGCTGGCTTTAGAGAAGCCATATCAAAGGAAAAAAAAAAAAAAAAAAAAAAAAAAAGATAGTTTTCCTAGACCCATTTCTGTACACTTGACAGTGAATATAATAAACATATCTCTACACTCCTCTCAGATCTCCTGACCCTGCTTCTTCTTTATGCTCCCTTTCTATTTTTGTTTTTTACTCATTTGTTCATCTATGCTGTCCTCCTGCCACCTTTGCTTAATTTTCTGTGCATGTGGATGGATCATTTATGATGATCTTTGAAAATCAGCCAGCTCTCCTGAGCCATTCTTCTCATCAGGAACATATCTTATGGGAGTCTCCCAGGCAGATCTCCTGAACAAGCCAAAATCTAGGACTTGCTCTCCCAAAGTCCAGGGCTATGACCTTGCTATTTGCCTTGTTCCCTCCTCTTACGATGTTGAGCTCCACTATCTTACGGTCTACTTGGCACTATATCTGCAGTCTGGGAAAAGGCAGCTCAGAAATGAAAAACTTTTTTACTGTTGGATATTGCTATGTTTTGTGTGATGGTAACTAGGAAAAAAAAATAAACAAACAGTAGCAAAATTACGCCCCAAATATACTTGACAGCTACAAAACTCAGTACCATTTAAAATAACTTCTATGGTGGGTAAAGTAAAATGGTCTGAAAGAACTTTCAGACATAACTGAGATGTTTTGTGCCCCTCCAACTTTACAGCACTATTAAAGTCAAAATTTCCATTTTTAATCCACACTGCAAACATAACTAAATCAATTGTTTAGTTCTCTGCATAATCATTGCCCAAGTTCCACATCAATCTAAAGAATTTATATTTAAAATAAACTTTTTTTTTAGCTTGCCCACAGCTATCTCATCTGTTGGTATGAGGAGTCCACAGGAGACATGTTACAGTCAAAGCAGAAAAGCAGGGTTATCTGATAAAGCTTATCATTTTGTTGATCTCCCAGGCTGGAAGGGAGCACAAAATAGGAACAACCTCCTTCATGAAGTACAGCGTCCTCCTTCCTCCTTTCTCCTCTGACCTCTGCCTCTCCCCAAGCTCTCTTCTACTGAAACAGAGGATTTTGTTTCTAGTTTTATATCTTATAAAGCTGTGCTTTGCTTAACAAGAACCCCTAGATGCCAATAAGCAGAATAAAGTACTTAATTCCTGCAGTAGCAGTATTGTTTATTAACAGGGCCATTAACATTTGTTGCAGGATCTGCCTGGCAGTTAACATAAGAAATTGGCTGTGAACCATTTCCTATGTCTTTATATTGCAAAAATCTCCCTGCATTAAAATGTTGTGTTCTTCAATGTCGTGCTAACAGCTCCCTCACTCTCACACACATACATACATATTCTAATTTTAAATATGGAAAACACTGAAACAGGAAAATTGGCATAGCTGTTGTGTGGCCATTAGGGTCTTACACTACAACATTCAATTTTTATCTACTCAGTTCAATTTTTTTTATTAAGTGATACAGTATGTAACATGACCCTTGAGAACTAGCAGGAGGGGAAAAGAAACAAAATTTGATTTTACTTGACATACTAAAAGCCCATTTGCTTTGTGATCAACAAAAGGTCAGGGACATTTTGTTATTGCAACAAATTGCATCAATTATGATCTGTCCAATCTCTCTCTGCAAAAGTAACATGCACACAAGTTACCTGCAGCCTCCAGGCTCAGTTCTTTGTTTTACTGTGGGTTTTAACTTTGGGGGGAAAAAAATCTATTAGACAGAATCAGCATAATTAACTAAATACTTTTGGCCATGGCATGCGACAGATTATTGAAGAAGTGGCTTAAGAAAACAGATTGCACTATTAAGTCCCTGCATCCAGACATGGGAAAAGGGTGGGTTTTTTATTCCTTCAAACACAAAATCAAACTGAGATCAAACTGACTTCCAGAATTAGGGTAGGCATACAAAGGAATGATCATTCCACACAAGCCTTTCCTTATGCTCTTGTGTATCTGTAACTGATCACTATTAGAAATCAGATATTTTTGTAAGTAGAACTTTGTCCTAAAATATGTGTTAATGCATAGGTATTGTTAATTATGAATTGTATTTTTTATTCCACTTTCTGAGGGAAGGAAAAGCCTGCATTTCTTAGAAGATAAAATCAACTTGTGGAAGGAGTTGGAAGCTGTCATACTTAGTACAGGACTGCTCAGTTCTGCAAATTCTGCAGGCATTTAGAGATTTTTTTGGAATATGTGGTTCATACTCAAATTCAAAATCTGGTGAGTTTTGATGGTTTAAGATTTTGATGCAGCAGTTTCTCATGTACCTGCAGTTGCAGTCTGTGGGTTTCTTCCTGCACCTTAAGGTTATGTTCTTCTTTGCCCATGAAAGAAATAGATTTTTTAAATTACTGCACAAATGACCATACTTCCATTTTACATAAAAGACATCTGAAGAACAACTTCCCTTGAAGTATAATACTCCATCTTGCACAGAGATTCCTTGGGAGACCGCTCACTTCCATCCGTTCCCTTCCTTCATCATTCATAGTGATAAAGAGAAAATCATGGCATCATTTTTCATGAAAAGTTATCTCTTCCCAGATTTTACAGTATAGTCCAGCCAACAAGGAAATATGCATGCCTGAATTTCTATTGCAAAACATTTCTGGTCCAAGAAAATATTTAGGCAAATGGCATATAAAACTAAGGCTGTTCTTTGCAACTCACTCAAAGTAAACATATGATTTAGTAACAAATAAAAAGATGTTTTTTTTTATCACATATTAAAATCATAAGCAACAGAATATCAATAGAAAAAGGATGTAATGTAAGGCACATAAATGCTTATCAGACAGTTTTGCAGGAGCAGAATAATTACATAAATCTGGCTACACCCAGTTTCTCTTTTTCAAGCCTCAGGCTATTAGCTTCCTGAGAGGTGCAGTTTTCCAAAACAATATTTATTCTTTATTATTTGTTTTAGCTTTAATTAAAAAATTACTTAAAAAAAATGCCGTTGTTGTTGTTGTTAAAAATAATACTAATACTAGTTGTAAGGAGTACTCCCATAAGGGTATTAAGGGATTTTAAAACACGAGTAAAACACCTTCCTCTTCTCCTCGCAACACTATGCTAACTGGTCCTAATGCTGTTCTGTGCAATATCTGCAGTTTTCTGTGTCTGTACAATGCACAAGAACTCTGATGATGTGATTTCTAACTGCTGTTCCTGTTCTCATGGAAACAGGTATCAGAAGTAGGTACTTAAAACTAATCACAGTTTCATTTAAAATAAGTCCTTTGAGAAACCATGATTAGGTATAGGCATGAGTGTGTCCCTCTTTTTTTTTTTTTTTTTTTTTTTTTTTTTTTTTTAATATGGTCTTTGGTAGATGTTTTCCCTACCATCAATTATTTGCTATCCTCTTGGTGCAGTCATCAGAGTAAAAGCTAACGAGTTCCAGTCTGTGCATTTGTTTGCTGTGCTTGGTACAGTCTCCAGGTAACACAGTACCAATTATTATCATTGCTGTCTTATAACTGATGTGGTAGGAATCTGCTAGCACTATGACAATTATTTTGAAATTTTATTATATTTTAGCACATTACTGAATTCAAAATCCAGTCAGTCGTTCCCAGTTATCTCCAGGATGCTTTTTTTGAATAAAGTTGACTTGAGTCATACCACAACAGAGTGGCTTTCATCACTTATAAGTATCCTGAATTCATTACTATTTCTGTATCAGTTTTGGCTGAGTTGTGCCAGCCTTAGCCATTCTGACACCCTCCTTAGAAAGCACTTGCAAAGGGAAAGGCAATCAGCTAGAAATGATCCATACTATTTTTGGCCTGAAAAACAATATTGGTCTCAGTTTACAAAAGCTCTCAGTTTCAAAAACAAATCTGCTACTCTATGGGATCTTTTAGAATAAGCTAATATAGGAGATGAGCCAACCAGCTAGCCAGGAAGTATATCAGTGACATTCTGACACATCAATGATACACAAATTTCATCCATGAGACTGAGGCTTTGAAACTGTCCACCTGATCTCAATGTAAGTATATACTTATCAACAGCATGACTACACTGCAGAAAAGCCAAAATCATCAGGGGAAACTAAACATCTCACTAAGTGTAAGCGTAATCCATTTTGCAGGAGCAAGCAGTTGTGGCTTAGTGCCATCATAGAAACATAGAATCACAGAATCATAGAATCACAGGATGGTTTGGGTTGGAAGCAACCTTAATGATCACTTAATTCCACCCCCCCTGCCGTGGGCTGGGACACCTTCCACTAGACCAGGCTGCCAAACCCCTGTACAACCTGGCCTTGAGTACTTCCAGGGATAAGGTATTAGTGTCAGAAACAAGAGGTGCATTACTGGAAATGCATGAAATCTAATTTGGGGAGGACACAAGACATTTTACTTGAATGTGACATTCTTCTCTTCTAGAAGAACTAACCAGGATATCACACAGACACCATTATCTCCCTACCTGCTACCACAATAGATCACAGTCAGTTCACAGTTCCACCTGATAAAATGTAAGGAGTATGAGAACCACAGGAGAATGGCAGAGACGTAGATGAGGACATAGATGAAGACAGTATGAACAAAACAAGAAAACAAAGCATCTTATTGATTACAGGCTCTAGACTTGTATTTCACAGATATAAATTTTTGGCCCAGATGGTAATACCTTTAGTTATTTTGAGCAGCATTTTCCTGAACAACCTGGTCAGTCAGAGGAGGAGAGTATACTGGGCTATAAAATAAAAGATGCTATGCTGTAGGAGATAACAGAGACTGTGAAAGTTTCCAGCCAAAATTCAAATCTTGCTAAGAATCTAAGCTGTTTACCAGATTTGAACAGGAAATGCAGCCAAACAATTTTTTTTATATTTTTTTTATTTTTTTTTTCCCTCAAGCTTGAGCCAGTCCATTACGCAAGCACATAGAAAGTGAGCAAGCAAAAAGTGGTCTATACTACCAAGATGTAAAACAGTTAATATCTTGCTAATACAAACTTCCCTAGTTGCTGGAAGGAAGTTAAAAAGATATCGCAATTAAAATAAACTGCTTTCTGTAAAAGAACTAAGTGCTTCTCCTTCAAAAAGCATACAAGTTTTTCTCATAAATTGTGCTGTTCGGGTTAAAAGCAAATAGGACACACTAAGCAAGATATATTTTGGCTGCAAATGAGGAAACGATTTCTACAATTCATGCTGCAGCCAGGGAAAGGCTGCAATGCAGGTTATAACATTTTAAAAATCCTTGTGATGCCATGAAAAAAAGCCAGAGGACCCATGATTAATAATCAGTTTTCACTCTCATGGCTAGTCCCAACAGATGATGTTTGTATCTCCCTACTTCTCCATGACTCTGAAGGATCTGTAATCCTTAATGTAACATATCAATATCTATTTTATATATCTTAATATGAAGGCAGCTAATTTTCACCTGCAGGGCTGACTATTCATTAGGTGCCTTATTAGTTGTTTTTCTACAGTGATTGCAGGACTCTGTCCCTTGGCTCCCCCAGCAGGACAGGTTTGGCCCTGTGCTCTGATCTCCCCACAGTGCTCACCCCCTACCTAGCCCTGAGTAAATGCCCCACAAGCGGGTCTGGCTTCCAGGATGCCTTAGGGTCAGCCTGAACCTGTTTCGCCAGTCCCTGTGGCCTCTAGGCTCCTCAGGAGTAGCCTGAAACACCCATCTCCCAACTCCAAGTGGCCTGTGCCGTATCTCTATCATAATCCTGGCCAAACTCCATCACTCTTGCCATGTCCCCTTCACAGTTCCCTGTCCCTGTCCTGGATGTGTGACCACTGAAAGAGCCCTAGGAAAACACACAGGAATTAGCTCATTCCGCAGGAAGTCTCCTCTGAGCCCCAATTCCTCTGAGGTGTGAGAACACACCTTGCTGGGAGGGGATGCTGCCACCAGTACAATAAGCCTTATTGCCCTTGACCATATACTTGGGCAAGGACCAAAGAGTCTTTGGGACTTCAGTCGCTGCCCAAGCTGTTGTATGCAAATCTGTCACCAGTCCTGTTTCAGGCCCTGCCTCCTGGAAGGACCTCAGAGCTATGCCACAGGTGGCTGGTCCCCTGGATGACCCCATGGATGTACATTGCAGCTTTGTCTCCAGGCCTGTCTCTGACTGTCTCCTAGATAGACTTTTGGACTCAAGCAATCTATGGCCCTGTCTCCATTTGCTCCTGACTGGAATCCCTGTTTTGACCCTGGATCTGGTTAATCACTTGCCTAGTCTGGGACTGTGGACAGACCCTGTTGCCACCATCTATCTCTGCTCCCCGTGTTCAGACAGGGTGTGGTCACCTATCAGTGAGGGCATCCATGGGCACTACCCATGCTGTGGTCACCTTTGGTGCCTGGTTCACCTTCTGTCAGGGAGCAGATAGCCCTTGCTGCTCCCTGATAATGACTCTGTAAACAAAAAAATATTTGTTAGTCCTAACCTTCCTTCTTCCTTTATCCTGTCTGTAATAAAACAGAAGAGGATGAATAAAATGCTAGTATTTTGTTTCCTTTAGTAATAATAATGGGGCAATACATATGATACTGTTTTATAACAGAGATTCTTGCCTTCAGATGAAGCATGTACCCTGTTTTTTAGACTCATTATAAAGCAAGCGGTCACAGGGACTGAACTAATTTGTAGACTGAAAGCTAAAGGATTATAAGGACAGAAAGAAAGCTTTTGTCTTCAGCAGACAAGCAGGAGCGCAGTAACACACGGTCATGTTCTATTATTTCATTAGCTGTGTGAACTTTAGCTGCCCAACTAAATGAGTCCTTTTTTTTTTTCTTTTTTTTTAACAAATGAGACAAATGCACTTAGTTTTTGCAAAATAAGGCCAAAAGGGTAGTCTAATATTACTACTGCCTGCTTTTTATCTTTTCCAGCGCCTACTAAAGACGTATGGCATTATCTTCTCTGTTACAAGAGCTCCCCTTAGTGTCAAATGTGAGTGTAACAGCTTCAGCTGCACAGTGTGTTCAGTCTGTGCTGTGTTCAGTGTGCTTGTTCAGCCTTCCAGATTCTGCCGCACGAGAGCCACGCATGGTCACTAACCTAAGTGTACAATGGAGCGCATTTAGTACATGCTGGAGTGAAAATGCAGTACCAAGGTACTCAAATGCAAATGCATGTTCCCTATTCCAGTTTTACAAATACACATTACATACAGAAATATACAAATATATTTCTGAGAAGAAAACCAAAGGCAGATAGATAGATCATGTAGCAAGAAAATCACTCTACTATCTCTCTGAGTCTACTGGTCTCACACCAGGCACAGGAAAACTGCTTTGTCTTTTAATATTTTGGATCTTGATGATTTTATTCCAGGAATAGTTTAGTACTAGCACAAATGGCAAATACACAGCTGGATACACTTGAACAAGAATGTTCAAGTTAATGAAAACTGTAAATATTCATAAAACAGGACTGAGTAGTGGATCTGTGCTCATTGGCCTGTTGAATTAGGCCTAATATATTTCCTATTTCTTTTAATGGTTCAGAGGACTCTCCAACAAAGCCACAGGATATCTAAACTCTTCCAGAACATACTTCTGTCTATTTTACCATTTGTAGGGCATGGCACTGCCAAAAATTTATTGAGAAAATGATGGTTTACAAGGAAGAGACTGACACGGTAGAAATCCCATTGCTTTCCTATAAATAACTGACTCCCTCCAACTAGAACTGGGGGCATGGAAAGGCTTGTGCTGCTGCAAAAGCCTCAGGCAAAGCGCTGTCAGGCCTAGCCAGCTCCACTCCTGAAGCTCAGGGGAGCACATACTTCACTGGGAGCTCTGCCACTGTCTGAATGGGTTCAGCGCGTCCTTGTGTTTCTGTTTGTTGTGAGAAGGTGGGGGAAGAGGTTCAGTTCATACCCATTGCTCCCTCAGAATTAGAATTGACAGCACTGCTTTTTACCAAAACAGTCTTTCAGGTTTTGTTTTGTTTTGTTTTGTTTTGTTTTGTTTTTAACACAGGTGTTGGTGTTCTGTAGAAAAAAACACTAAGAGTAAACTTATGATATTCATTACGTGCAGCTTACAATGTCTCTTCTGCTTTGCGAAGATTTTCAAATTGCTCTCCTCTCCACCCTCCACCATTACTGGATGGAGTATCTGCTATATCTGATCTAGAGCATGGGCCATATTCAGAAAGTGATAGTTAATTAACAAGCAGAACATAAACTCTCTGTGTATCCAGAACACTTTGTAAAAGTTATAAAAAAGTCCTTAACAATTTATCTTCCTCCAGTTCTCTGTTTGCTTTGGCTGGCCATTACTGTTGCTGTTTGTTTGCTTTTACATCACAGGGTCAAGCACCTACATTGTGACGTTTGTATCATTGTACCATGGGTATTGCCTCACCTGTGCTAACAGATGTCGCTGACATAGTCACAGAACAAATTCCTACTAACTTTGGTGGGCTGGGATTTCACAGTGTACCACCACAATACCACACCAGGAAGAGTACTAAATCAGGACCCTATTCGGGGTGCCATAGCACATAGCAAAAAGTGGGACTTTATAGCTGATCCAGTTTGAATGGTGTTATGGATTTCAGTATGGGTACTCCTTGTACCACACAACTTTCTATTTGTTGGATTATTAATCCTGCCATAAAGAAGTATTTGGGATCTACTCATTTTTGGATATAGGACACAATTTTGTCACTTCAGCACTGTAATGAATGGTATTTTATGCCTGTATCTTCAGGAAATTACCTCTTCCTCCCAACATAAATGTTAGCTCTCACTGGTCATTTAACATGAGTGTTGAAAGTCTTCAGTAAATTCCAGATTACAAAGTAATCAAGCTAGGCTGGGTTTAATCTCTTTCCTTGCTGATAGCAATCTTGTTGTAACAAAGCCTACAAAGGAAAACAAAAGAATGCTCTGGACTTCCTAAAACATAGTGCTGAAAAAGTGTAAAGCTTTAAAGAAGCAACTGATAGAAACTTTTCCACAAGCTATGCAGTCCTTTTTATGTACATATAAAATGTTCATTCGTCTCTGTAAAACTGAATCAGAAAAGCTTTCCTCTATTTAAGGACTCGCAAACCTCAAGTGACTTTTTGTCTTGGTAACATTTTGGATAGCTTAATTTAAAGAATTTGGTGAGACTGCATGTGACTGAAAAAGCATGGAAGTTACTCTCAGTTGATAGGCAAACTTGGTTTACAAAACAAGTTCTGTTTTTTGGTTTTGTTGGTGTTTATATATATATATATATATATATTGAACAGAATCATGGAATCATATAATGGTTTGGGTTGGAAGGGACCTTAAAGATCACCCAGTTCCAACCCCCTGCCATGGGCACGAATACCACCCACTAGATCAGGTTGCCCAGGGCCCCATCCAGCCTGGCCCTGAACACCTCCAGGGATGGGGCATCCACAGCTTCTCTGGACAGCCTGTTCTAGTGCCTCACCATCCTCTGAGTGAAGAATTCCCTCCTCATATCTAATATAAATCTCCCTTCTTTTAGTTTAAAACCATTCCCCCTTGTCCTGTCATTGTCTGCCTGAGCAAAAACTTGCTATCCACCTTTTTTATAAGTTCCCTTGAAGTATTAAAAAGTTGCAATAAGGTCACTCTGGAGTCTTCTCTTCTTCAGGCTGAACATCCCCAGCTCTTTCAGCCTTTCTTCATAGGAGAATGTGTAACAGCCATCTCTGCATCAGTAGTGCTAAGGGCTCCAGAGTTCACTGAGTCTTCCTTAGAGAGTATCAAGCAGGCATGAACACTTGCAGTATGCCCACATTTGCTGATTTCATAACACATGAAGGCACTCCCCTTCAGACTTTAGCAAATGCATAGCTGAAGGGAGCACTGTAGGAACAGGATACTGGTTCATGTTCATATGTTTTCCTTCCATTCTGGAGTATCCTGACTGATTAATGAAGGGGCAGCAGTAGGTAGCTGAGAGAACTGCTCCCAGGAAAACCTGAAAAGTACTCCTAATGAGGCTTTGAACACCTTAACTTTTAGATTAAAGAAAAAACAAAGCCAAAGGTGTCAGTTATTAGAACAAATTGTTCTCACATCTTCCATTAACCCAGAGTACACTCATCACTGAGTCAACAGAAGAGCATCTCCTCCTCATTAGTGTCACTTTTTGCAAGAGCTAGCATAATGCAACCAAAAAGCAGAACAAAAATACTTCTTTTTTTCTAACTTCTATTTGAAAGTGTCACTGTAGAAAGTGCTTAACCCAAATGTCTTCCATCCTGTAAGAATTTTCTTCTTTCTTCCCCCATCACAACTACTTTGGCTCTAAAGATGCAACAAAGCTTGGTTATCAAGAGTGGCTCATTTGCCTCCAGCGTTTTTGTTCTTCCAATCTGAAAATGACTATAAAGAAATTTCAAACGTATTTATTGTGCCAGTTTTACAGTTACCTGGAGCCCAAGCTGTAGAGGGCTGAAATAAACGAGACAGAAGTACAAGCCATTCAATAAACGGATAGGAAGAAGAGACCCCCATCCTAATGCCTAGAACCCATGGGTCTAACACTCTCTCTGCCCCCTGGGAACACTAATCCACTGATGAGGATGTCAACAGTTAGCAATTGCATGTATATATTTGATATCCCATTGCACAAACAGGAACTTGGTGTCTCTTTGCAGGAAATCTTGCTGCCATGAGTACAATAATGGACAGAGTTACACAAAGTACCTTTTCCCTGAGTGGGTATGCTATGTCCACAGTGATTAGTACAAAATACCAGAGGCTTGGAAGGTTTTTGTGGACCTGTGTACTGATGTTGACTCACTCTAAAAAGGCTTATTCAGTCTTAAACCCAAATTAATTAAGACATGATAAACATTGCAATGAGAGCTATCAGCATTAGATATTAGAGGTAATTGTGAAACTTCACTCAGTGTGCAACAAGGTGGGGAAGGACTTGTAGCAGCTGAGATACAAGCTGAGGGCAAAGTGGATGTCCATGCAGCTCATGGCTGCAACCACACAGACCTGTGACGCCTCACAAATCATATCCCTGTCCCACCCTACAGCTTTCCCATGTATATAACAAGACAATATGTATTACCATATGGCAGCTTTACTTCGGCAGCCACACCAACAGCTATCACCCTGAAAGAAGGCTCTCAGGTCTTGCTGCTCTTCCTTTACTCTCAACAGTGGCCATGACTAGCGCCTGTCCACCTTGCCAGACCCACTGTTTCACTTTCGGAAGCCATAAACCTTATTTCATTTCAGCTTTCCTGTAAGGTCAGTGTATGGAGAGATGGTGGGGCTAAACAAAGGAATGATCTGGTTTATAGTATACCAAGAGTTGCCACTTGCAGATTTTCCATAGACTATTTCCTTCACACTCAGTGTTCTCCTAGTTACAGGAGCAAGTCTGTATGCATACGTACTGTCATTGTCATCTGTGTGTGGTTCGTTTGATCACCTACACCAGGTAACAGCTGCAGCCTGTGCCCCAGACTGAAAGCATAAAGTGAGGCAATGAACCCAAGCAAACCATTGTTCCTTCTCTCTGCCAGTGCATAAGCTGATGGTATCTGAATCCCTCTTCTCCCTGGAACAGATGAAGACACTTGAATCAATATGAATGCTGCAGAACTGTCACACTTCTCTTTGAAAAAGAAACTCACTTATCTATTTGTCTATGTGTCAGCTCTGTTTCCCAATCAGTGAGCACAACTTAAGACAACTCTTCAGGCTTTAGAAATCACCCTTCATGTGAAGCCTTAATGCTTCTCTGTCATGAGCACTCACGCTTGCTGTTTCTGAGTGAAGGGCACCTTCAGACATTTCAGACAAAAATCAGACATTTTTAAAGAAAATCCAAATTGCCAGAGAGTCCTGTGTGAAAATGTTCCTTCTTAAATGTCAAGGCACCCCTCTTCAGATCCCAGGACAGCCAAGCAGCTTCTCAGCATTCCTCTGAAAGCCACATCAGCTGCCTGTAGCATAAAAGCTCCATCATCCTGTAACTTGTAAAAGTCATAGGAAAAAAGAAGGACTGGGAGTTAAAACAGTTCCCAAAGGGAAAAACACTTTGTGCCCTTCACCAGATCCTTTCACAAAGTTCCATGGATGCTACTGAATCCTCAAATGAAAAGGGGAGGAAGACTCATGCCCCAGCTGTGTCCTAGTGGCAGCAGCTCAGACCATACTGCTGACCTTGTCCTGTACTGACATCTCTCCATGCAGGTCTACAGGGTCAATGCTTATACTACCATCAATATTATGCTACAGGAACAGCCTTAAGGCCAAATTTGTTGTCTAATTGACTTGCTGCTATAATGTCTTCTTTGCTGATCCTCTAGGACTAGTGTGAAGAATCAGCCTTCTCCAGAATCCATGGGCTGCTCCTACACTGCTGTGGCAGGCATAGGAGACACCGATAACATCACAGCTCAGCAAGCTCCTCTTAGAAAGATTATTCATTTTCTTCTCCATGCATCTAGGCCATAAGGAGGTATCCCAGGCTTGAGATGCCAAAATGGTTAGCTTCAAAATGGTGGCTGGAGGGGACCAGATGAGTTCTTAATGTGCTTTTTGCCTGCTACAGCTGACACAGGCCATAGGACAAAACATTAGACTGCCTTGCTGGATTATTTAAAGCTCCTAGAGCAGCAAAGGATGGGCCATTTCATGGCACAGACTTTCTAATCAGATCTCAAGCTTGATTATGGATTGGAAAGTTCAGAGGGAGTACACAGCAATAGGCATGAGCAAGCCCTGCTGTTCTTTTGAGAAATCTTTCTCGCAGAGATGAGCAGGACAGACGCTAGAGCACTGTAGACTTGTGAAGTTAATTTACTGCTTTTCTCCTCTGATGCAGCTAAGCATGTGAAAACGGACACACTCCATAGCTTCAGGGCAAATATTAGCAATGCATCTCTGAATCTGCTGCCTCTGCCAGGCTCTGCCTTATTTATAAATTGAGCAGTTCTTGTTTTAAAATACCATACAAATCACACAGCTCATAAGCAAAAGCAAAGGACAAAAATATGATTACTGCAGCAAGAAGCTGACGAAGTTTTGGGATTCAAAGGTTTGCAGTATAAGGCATCTAAAATGAGAGGTGCTCACATATATATATATATAGGCTTATGTTGGTATGATTCCAGAAAGGTTTTGTTTGTTTGTTTCTTTTTTTGTGTATTTTTTTTGCTTTGTTTTGTTTTGTTTTGTTTTGTTTTTCTACTGCTCTTAATATTGTAAATGAGTGTAGAATAAGCTTACACTGAGCTCTCTCATTCTGATACTGTTCAGAGTGAAGAAGAATGAGATATTTGAATATTCTCTGCACTCACCACTTTTTAAGTCTTCCCAAATTCTGCTCACAAGAAGCTAAAACTCATCCCCAAATATGTAGATTACGTGAAAAAGAAAAATCTTTTTTGTTTCATAGATATGTGTGCAGGTGCTCATATTAGTAGCACCTCACACAATGGTCTGCTTTTCCAATCATCTGCTCATTTCTAATTTCAAGCAGCACAATCAAACACAAGCAATGGGAAATACTTTTATTTTTAATGCTAAGAAATACAGTATAATTATGAACAACACCAAAAGGTAGATAAGCAACAGCACAGTGAGTAAATGTATCTTCTGTCTCTGTATTTCAGAGACAGAAGAAATATGAACATATCAAAGAAGGAAAAAAAATAATTCACACAACATGTGTAGGTACCTTATCAATCCTGTTTCCATGAAATCTAACCAACAGACTTGCATGGTTAAGAGGTGTTTACACAAAAGAAGAATCACACACACACAAAAATGAGACGTTCTATATATTTTATATAATGAAATGATTTATCTCTCACAGGCCTCTCAGAACAGGAGGTATGTGGAAAACTGTTCTGTTTGTCCCTGACTTAATCCTATTTCTCCTCCACTTCCATTACCATTTATCTCAGAAATTCTTTCAGCTATAAATAATTGGAGACCAGAAACATCACCTGCTTGCTCTGTTCCTATAGTCTTCATTGCATATCTGCAGTTGGCCAACGTCAGAGCTATAACCCTGAGCCAGGACAACTTCTTGTCTAATCTGGTACAGTCTTATGACCTAGAGGCTCAGAAAGAAGGGCATGTTGTGGAATCAGGAATGCTATATGGAAAAGCGTATTGAAGGCACAACATCTTAAGCCTGCTTTTTCTTATTATGAACTATGGGCATGCATCAACATCAAACACTACTCAGTGTTTCAAAATGGTTGTTCAGACAGGCATGACTGTGTTACCCAAGTCTGAAGCGGAAAAGTCTGTTTATGTGTGTTTATCTATGAATACTCCACTTGCTAAAACTATTATCTGTGGGAAATCTCATCTCATGCCAGCCTTGGACTTCCCCTACAATAGATTTCTCAGGATCTGTTCAGCCTCCTCCTGTCTCTTCAGGACACTGCAACAGAAGAATTGCTTGGCTGGGAGAGCACCCTGTGAAGGTTCTTGTAGAGACGACATAAAACTAGCTATGCTATCTTGCCCTGCTAGGGACAACCTGGCTTAGGCTGGGAGAATTATCTGAGAGGCTGTGTGGATTAAACTGCAATGGAAAGATTGTCTTCTGGATGTCCTCCTACTTGCATTCCTGAAACTCACCTCTCACCCTGCCTACCTCTGCACATGTCAGTGTGGCAGCTACAAACCCTTACACAACCAGAAAGCTGGAATTGGTATAACTATTATTTTATAGAAAATATTTGAAATGTATTTTTAATAGCAGTTGGAAAAAAGGGGGAAAAGTGCTATGTAGCCCCAAGCCACTAACTAAAAATTACTAGCCAAAGAGAATAAGGCAGAGTTGGAAATGACAACCTAGTTAATCACAGCTCCAGTGCTTGTGTTTATATTTTACATTAGACAATTAATCCTTCTTTCTCAGTTACTTTACCTGGAAAATGTGGTAATACATTACTCACAAGCAAGCTGGGATAGTGAATTAGGATGCTGTTTATTGCATGGAGTGCCACAACATGCTGTAGAAGTATTAGGAATGATTGTTCTATTAGAGGACTACTTAGGAAATGTTTTATTTGCTCTTTATTGTCTCTTAACATCAAAGAATCAGGACAACCTTACAAAGCTCTCTGGCACTGTTCTCAATGGAATCAATTGTGACACAAAATTCTTCAAGCTGTTAATGAGACATCTTTTTTCTGTAGGACTCCTAAGAGGTCAGCGGGAAGTGTTGGATGATTTTTGTATGAAAGTAAAGTGGTGTATCTAAAGGGGGTTAGCTAAAAGAGCAATGAGAAAAGAAACCAACACAAAGCAGCCAATAGCAAATACACAAATTTGTATGTACAAATTGTCACTGGCATAGAAATGCAAGTGGAAGCTCGGAGATAGCCTGACCTACTTGTTGCTGTCTATAGAGTGATAGATAAGCCATGACTCATAGAAAACTCCTACATGGTGAGCAAGTGACTGGCAAGCTTGAGACGGGTCCGAACACATTAGAGACCTGTTTGTAATTACTACTCTCTTAGACACAGCCAGCTTCACCTACTTACCAGAAAAAATCTACAATGAAAGTACCCTTTACCTGCTTAATAGAAAATCAGTTTATTTTAGTTAAAACTTCTCTTGGAAGCAATTTGATTACTCTGGCTGCTCTTATATGGAAGTTGATGAGGAAGAGTCCAAGAGTGTTCTGCTAGATCAGGCACTAGCCCAGGAACCCTGAATGCCAGAGAGCAAATACCATCTTAACCCAGGACAGCCATTTTTGCAGTGACTGTGCAACAGCTGACTGCATCACCAACAAGTTATTTCTGTGACATATCTAAGATGGACAGGGCACATGAGATACCCTAACAAATGAGGGGATAACTACATTCAGGAAACACTTTATGATGAAAGAAATATTAGATCATACTTTCTAGTATCACATTAACACAGCCTAGCTGTGAGGACTACTTCAAAGCATGTACACTGAGGTCAATCACAAGCCTTACATCAAATTTCTGTCAACTGATGAGAGGAAGAGTTGACCAATAGCATGTATTGAGATGTCACAGCCACCCCATTACTAAGCGGAGTTCTCCACCGTGGTAGACAAGTTACATTCCAGAGTAACATCAGTCATTTATCTAATCCTGCTTTGTTCACGAGAGGTTCTCCACAAGTGTCTGAAGAATCAGTTAATATTGATTTTCTGGCATGCTCCTGCAAACAGGCTTTCTCAAAATCTCTTTTCTTACCCAAGTTTATGAAGCTAATCGAACTTTTCTGTTCTTCCTCCTTTACTGGAGGTGATGGCCTGTCCTGACTCTCCAACTTAGTGGGTGAAGCAAAGCCTGATGTTCTGCCTTAGTTTGCTGATACAGTGGTCAGTTTCTCATATAAATTGCGCCTTCTGGGGCCCTGGGCAGTCAGGGACTAACTGCTGTTAGTTCATCAGTAGCATTGAAAGTCTTTCTGGCATGCATTTTGCAGCATTCATGGCTTTTTTAAAAAGCAGCCTACATGACTTTTGACATGTTGGGAAAGAGGGGGTGGATACAAAGGTAAACAATCAAACTGTGTGAGTTGCCAAATCAAACCCAGGGATGCCTGACGGGGAGGTGAGTGAGGTAGAACTGCTCTGGGGCAACACTGAGAGCAGAGATGTCTCTGTTACTCTGAGGCTTCAAGCTATCCTGAAATAACTGTTTTTATCTTTCTTCGTTCTAACAGTCATCAGGAAAAAAAAAAAAAAAAAAAAAAAAAAAAAAAAAAAGCCTGCTTTGATACAAGACTGTGCTCACCCTTCTCAGAGCCGTCTGTTCTTACCATGGCATTAGTTTTTTTTTCCTATTCTTTTGCATTAATGTGGACCAAAGAATTTCATTGAAAGCATAAAACATTAATCATTGCTCTCAACCGTGTATATATTTTCATGTTTGTCTCCTCTGTCACTGTTTCTCTCTGAGATTTCCTTTACATGAATAATAGATCTAGCTATATTACTGCATTTCAGGGCTGAGTATGGCTCTAACAAGAACTGAGCAGAAGGGTCTGTTCAGCCATTTCTCATCACATAATCCCTTTTCTGTTCCTTTCCCATTCCATTCCCAGTATTTCAACTTCAGGATGACAATTAACACTGAATGTTAAAGAACATGTTATTACTTAAATTTATGACCCACGCAGCTTCTGAGTAACATTTTCAGTTTTAGTACTTGACTGCCACATGAAACGAGTTGGAAATAAAACAGCTTTTACTGCTGTGATAGAAGGAGGTTAGCTAGTCTGATTTTCTGTCATAAATAGAGAATGGGGCTCAAAAGTAATGAAACAATAAAATAAGTTGTTTGGGATTACTTTTACTCTACAATAAATTCAGGTCATTTTCAAAGCTTTATGTGTCATCTTAAGACATCTTTTTTTTGAGAGTTAGGCCATTAAGAAAAGTAGTACATGAGGTAAAAATACACACATGCAAACTATGCAAGTAGGAATCCACAGCTCACTCTGCAAATAAGGTCATCTGAATATTTTTAAATAAGTTACCTTTCTTTTTCTTTTCCTGTTGACATTTTTATATTATCATCCTGAGTGTCAAATCTCTTTTGGCAAAAGTTGTTTTTGTAAGCTTTTGCTGTCCTTAACTGAAAGACTCCATCTCATGCATTTTTTTCAAAACACTTTTTTTTCCCCCAAGAGTTCATTCAGGCCTCAGATAAAAGCAACAGAAGAAACAAACAAGGCACAGAATTTTAAGTAGCCTAGAAAAGCCCCGTTTCTCAGTTAATTGTATAATCTCCGTTTTGATTGTATAATACTGCAACTGTCTGTTGGAACATTCTAGGAAAGGAATGATAATGAAAGATTAAAATATATATATATATATTTCTTTTATCTTTTTCTATTTCAGATATAAAAGCCTCCAAATGCAAAGTTTTCCCTCTTTTCCAAGTCACTTTTAAAGAGAAATGTCTGTCCTTTATTCTTACAATCAAAAGATGTTAACTTCAGGTAGTTTAACCACTCGAGGTAACTAGCTCTACCCTGAATAAGAAAGGAAGCAGAAAAAAAAAGTAGAAGACTTCACTCATTAGGCTGTGAAAGGAAACAAAAAGAAAAACCTTACCCTCATGTAAATTTTGTACTATGTATGGTTTATTTTCCCCTCCTAGAATTCTAGAGAAGCTACCCTAAAGCTTCTGAGTTTCTCAAACAGACCTGCCTATATATTTCCATCCTCACAGTTTTATGCTCTAGGTGGAAGCTGTGATGCCTGGACTTCTCCCTTCTCAAAATCCCCAAAATCCCTTTGTGAACTAATTGCGTCACAGAGTAGCATGATGTAATGGAGTAGGACTGAATGCTTTCTCATTAAACTCTTTGTAACACGAACTTTATTTTCCCAAACCTATGCATTCTAAGCAATAAAATAACAATCTAAGTGAAAGCACTCCAAACACGTTTTTTAAGTCCTAAATTCTCATTGGGACTGCTGCTGCATTAGCACTGAACCGTTTCCTTGCTGTACGGGCACCACATGCGGCAGACTGTGCTAGGTCCCGCAGCAGTAACAGAAATAATGCCTTACTGCAGGACACGAATGTGCTGCCTCTCCACCAACCCAACCTAGCACCACCATCTTGATCTTTTTATCATTGTTTTCTTGAGTCATGGGCCTGTTCTCTGACGTTGTGCTAGGTATCAAACTGATAAGACAAACTGATGAGTTCTGTAACTTATTTGGGTCCTAACAAGTCTGCTTCAGCAATGATACTCAACTGCTTTTCCCATCTCCATTGTGAGAAAATCATTGAAAGCCGACTCTCTCAGGCAAGGCCCTAAAATGTGTGCACTTGCCTGCAGAGTAACATTAAGTGTTGGCTATGTAAACAGTACAGATGGCGAATTGTACGGAGTGGAGCAGCCTGCCTGACAGGAAACCGCACCTTCATTAGCCCCGGTGGGACTACTCAAAGTACACCCCTTGGAGGCAACTGTTAGGAACTTGTCTCTATTGCTCATGGCAACTCCTGTGAGCCAAAACCCCATCTTCTCCTTCATCCACTTTCTACGCTATCTAGCCAGCAGAGCTTCGTGACTTTACGTTGGACGAGTTGAAAACATGAAAAAAAAGGCCCGTTCCCCGCCGGGAAACGCCGCCGAGAGGAGGCAGGGACCGGCAGCGGCGCCTCTGAGGCGTTCCGGCGGCCATTTCGCGGCGCAGCCCGGCTCCCTCCGGTAGCGGGAAGAGCCGAGGCGGCAACGCGGGAAGCACCCCCCGGCCATCGCAGGGGGACCGGGGCACCCAGAGGAGCCTGCGGGCTCCCCGCTCCTCCTCCTCCGTGGCGGGGCGGTGGCAGCGCTTGCGCGCTGGGGGGCTGGCGGCGGCGGCCGCAAGTTTGGGGCCACGTGGGGCAAGGAGTAGGGCTCCGCTAGGGACAGCCCGTCCCACAGACGGTTCCCGAGCCCCGCCGAGCTCTGCTTGCTGCCTCCTCGGCCTCGCCATGGCCCCCGCCGAGATCCTCAGCGGCAAGGCGGTCTCCGCGTATGTACCCGCCCGGCCCGCCATGCCCCCTGGGGACGCTTCCTCATGGAGGGAGGGAAGCAAGGAGGGAGCAGGCGGGCAGCCCCCGCTGCGGGTCCGTGGGGGTTTCTGCCCCCCGAGCTAGCTGTGACCTGGGAGGAAAGCCGTGAGGTTGTGTGGGGTTGGGGTTTGGAGGGTGCCCGGGGGGTCCAGCCCCGGGCAAAGGGCTGCGGTGGTCTTTGCTGGCAGGGTGAGGTGGTTTTAAGACACCTCGAAGCTTTTTTACTACGTGGGATTAATTCAAGCTGGCTTCTTCCTGTGTGGAAACGGTGCACTGTTAAACGAGAGTAGCACTGAGGGCCTCGGGAAGAACTGGAAGTGTCGTCCCAGCAGTGCTGCTGCCCAGAGGCTCAGCCTGCCCCCCGGCTCTGTGGTCCCGGGGAGCTCAGCGTCTGCCCTGAGATAAGGCCCAGGCAGACACGGAGGTGAAACTGCTCGACGGCTTCTGGTCTGCTGTGAATTTACATGCTGCTGCCAGGATGCTTTTATGAGTGGGACTTGGGAACTTGTGCTTCAGTTTCTGTTCTCGTACTGTGCAAGCATTGGTTCCCCCTTTTTAAAGCAGGATAAATCAACCTGTATATTGGACAACACCAGGATGTGTGTTAGCACGTGTCCTGCAAACACTGTTTGAAAGATTTGTCAGACCCTAAAGGCTTCCTTCTGCTTTCAGTTTTCACCCAGCTGGTAAGCCCTGGGTGTTGTGTCTTAGCGTGCCTATTTTTCCAACTGCTACTTTACAGTACGCTGCTATACTTACACTGTAATACTTGCACATTCCTACACATGCACTAGGGCAACGCAGTGTTTAGCAAAGAGTAACACTCGTTGTGGTATTCCATGTTAATGTTAGTTAGGTTCATTAGGTACGTTCTCTCTGTAACCCAGGAATTTGGATAGAAGGTGTAAATTTGATTTGGTCTAAAATAATCTCTGGAAAGTCGAAGGACCTCATCCTAGGTATTGCTGAATGCGGCCCATCTACATCCAACAGACAGTGCAGCATTTCTGAAAAGTAGGCCTACTTTGTCTTGAATCTAAATATCCATGACAAAAGGCTGCTGGTGTATTTTTAATCAGTAACTTGGGGGCCAATTATTAGGATGATAACTTGTGAATTTCAGTCCCTCAGCCTTGTGTACTTCGCTATATCTTATGCTTTTGTCAGTGTTGAACCCCGTGTGTTCTCCGTGACATCTGTGTGGTGCTGGTAGGGGTCTGGTATGGACCTAGGGGTCTGCCCACTTCAGATTTCCTTTCTGATGTGATTATGTCCAACATAGCAAAACTGTAGTGTGGTCTATAGGGATGGGTCTTACAGATTTTTGCTTTTTCCTAGTGGAGTACTTAAGAAGGTATGAGGAAATGGGCCATCCACCTGCAGGTATCTGTCTCTTTCTTCCAGACCCTCTGGATAAGTGCTGATCCAGAGGATTCTCGGTGTCCAGAACCCACCCCCAGGCCAAAAGTCTGTCAGTAGAAGAAGCAAGTGATAAGCGTGTGCTTCTTCTAAGAATTTTCAACTGAATTGTCTGCTGTAGAAAGGGACTGTTTCTAGCTTTACATCACCTGCAAAGTCTTTTCAGTTACTGTACATTTTTTTATTACTTTACACTTTAACCAAGAAGACTGATTGTAAGTTAGTCAGTTATTAACAAAGGAGGTGAATGAATCAAGTAGTGTATCAACTAGGTAATTCTGGGTTTGCATGTGTGTTTTAAATAAAAACTTTCAAAGTGTTATGAACTTTTTTCTCCTGCCACCAACCACCCCTTTCCTAGAGAGAGATGAAGAAAATAACTGTTTTAGTCATGTCAGTTACTTAAAAAGAAAAAAGATCAGGTAAGTAGTGACATCCTTATTTTAGTGAAACATGTTGGCAGGGGTGGGGAGAGAATACGCAGAGCAGCGGGCATCACAGTGTGTGTAGGATTTTGGTGTTCTAGTTAGTACTTCTCTGAATAAGACAGCTTTCAGTAGAAGCAAACACTTATGCCTGGACAGTTTATGAAAGATATTGAATGTTGGATGGGTTGTGCATGAACCTGAGTTCAAGAGTTATCTCTTGGTGGTTTTCCTCAACTTCTCTGGGTGTTTTCGCAGCAACTGAGCCTTAGATTTTTGCTACAACTTAGATTTGCCCCATGAGCAAATAAGTTGCAAAAGATGAGTTATTGTGTAACAGTACAGTAAACAAATGATTAGTAAGAGGTGGAGAAACAGTGCTTTCAGTATGCAGAATGTGGAGGGCTGGAAGGAATCAAAATACGATATGCTCAACCTGTTTTCAGTTAATATTATTTCTTTGCAATAAAAATACTGTTTCTGTATCTGAAACAGATACTCAGAGGAAAACATTGTAGTGGCCCTTCCTTACAGCTTATTTCTGCTGCAGTGAGCAGTGTGTTCAGCTGTGCCACCTGAAGTAGGTTTAGAAAATGGCCCATATACTTGGAAACCCCTGACTTGGCTTGAACTGATTACTAGCACCAGGAACACACCAGCATCGCTGGTCTGGATTAGCAGCTGATGTGTTGTGCTGGCAGGGAGAACTCTGAGCATCCCTCCCAGTCCCTAGGGTTAGGGCAGGTAGTGCTTTGAGCTAAAGTAGCGATAAAAGTGTGTGGCATTTATGTATATAAAGGAATGGATATAGCAATGATCAGGCTAAACTTAACTGGGGTAAGCAGTGCAGTAATAAGACAACACTTCAGCTTTTTCACACTTGGTCTAATAGGGCTTTTTGAAGTTCCTTTAGAAACTACAGCTAAATCTAGTCCAAACTGGAAGAAAAAAAGAATCACCCATGAGACCTTGTTAACCAGATCCTACCCAGAAGGTTTCAGGCTTGCACTAGAGATACTGCACTGTGGATGCACTAAATTAAAGTGAACTGTGTGGTCCAGTACAGCTCCGTACCACCGAGCAGCCCCAAATATGAGCAAGAACCCTTTGTGTTAGGTGCTGTACAGACAGTGAAGGAATGGGACCCTCCTCTGAAGAGGCTGCAGGCGAGAACACGTCTGGTAGGCAGCAGGGCGCCAGTGCTCTGATCTGTGCACATCAGCGCCAGGTGGCATGGAAAGAGTCCTGAGGGCAGCACATGTAGGGGCTGCCACTTCAGAGCCTGTGAAAGGGAAAAAAACTTTATCATCACTCTTTGAGAAGAAAGGCCATTGTAGATATTGCCTAGAATATTGTCTGAAGACCTTGCAGCTCCACAAATGTGGTTTGAGTCCTTATCGATTGGAGGATGGCCTTATGGCCATATCTAAGGGTGGCCTTCCTTGCATGAATTTTCTGGACATGATGAAAAGCCTGTAAAAAAGCAAAAGCGTGTCCATATATTTATCTGGCCTGAGGAGTGCTCATGCAAGCTGACAAAACCAAAGAGTGGTGGTTTAAAAAACAAACAAACAAACAAACAAACAAAAAACCTCAGGAGTGTGAAAGTGGTAGAAAGAAGCAGACAGTTCTAGGAGATGGCAACAGTGTGCCAGGATCATGCAGCATGGGGCAGGAGACTTGTGAACTGATGCCAGATCTGTTGTCTCAGTAGTGTCTTCCTCAAATGGAGCCATCTGTTGAGTTACCAACAGTGTTCAGATAGACCTTCCTAGGGCGTTTCCCATCTGGTACCACTGCACTGGGACAGCCAACTTGTGAGACCCCCCAGGAGAGGCTCTTCTGTCTTGCTTCTTTGAGGTTCCAGGAGGTTATTTTGTGGCATGCTCGCTTGCAGCCTCCTCACAGTATTTGAAGATGAAGCAGCTGACCTGCTGCTTAGCGCATGGTGCTGTTGTTGTTCAGGGAAGGGGAAGGTTGTTGTTTCTGCAGTTGTTGGGTGTTTGGGTGTTTTTGTTTTTGTTTTTGTTTTTATGGGGACAGAAGAAGGTGAGTAGTGGCAGTGCTCTAAGCCATAAGGAAGAATGGCTGTAGGGACAACAGCCCTGGCCAAGATGCTGTGGGACCCGGGGAGATCATCAGCCTTACACAACCGTTTCTGGACGGCTGCAGCAAGAGCAGTTTGGATGCACATTTCTGAAACCTTTGGGGAATCTGTGACCCAGGCAGTGAAGCCAAACCTTTCTCTTTGGGGCAGGCCCCTTCTCGAGCATCATTGTCTCTGAAGGAGGTATTGCCTGGGTTGTGTGTTTGGCAGTGTTCACATAGACCCTGGGCCCTCTTATCCACAGAAGGGATGGGAATACAGCCTGATGTTGTCTTCAGCTCGGTGCTGTGTACGCTCGCAGCGCAGCCACGCCAGCCATTACGTGTACAGATCCCATACGTGTGGGGGGGTGGGCTGCCTGAGGAGGTGCTGGCATGGGAGCTGGGCTTCTCTCATCTTTGTGTGGGGTGGTTTGTCCTTCGCTGTTCTGGGAATTTCGCTTTGTAAATTTAAATTCTGCCCGCTGCTGCAGTCTAGAGGAAGAAAGGCTAACAGCTTCTCTCATCTCTGGGGCTGGCTTTGTCATTGTACGCCCAGAGCCACGTGCTGTCCTTAACCTGGCTGGACCCTGGACCCTTGTTTGCAGTGTGTTTGTTCATGGAAGAACATGCTGCACTCAAGGGGTCTTAGTGCCAGAGGGAAGGCTCTGGGAGAAACAGCCACGTACAGCTGCCAATTTGTCTGAAAACTTGAAAGTGTTTTCATACTAGTAATAAAAATGTTGTTAATTTATCAGTATGAACTTTTAATCTTTGTGAACGCCTGAAGTCCACAATAGAATTTGGCAAACTGTGTCACACAATGGCTGCAGACTCGCAAAGACTGTTTTGTAACATATTTTGTGAGTGCACGTGTTAAAATTGTGGGTTTTGTTTTCTTTTTTTAAGCTTAAATTTCTCTTTACCCTTTCACCTGTGGCTCTTCTAGTAACTGGAGAGCACTGGTAGTTAACACTAGGTGGCTGTCTAACAAGTGATTCCTTGAATCAAGGCTCCTAAAGCAAGTCAATATTGGCAGCACCTCTTTGTGCATTTTACTTCTCTTCTGTAGCTGACGGGGAAATGAGCTAGTGCCTAATTACAGAAAATTACAGCAATACAATATCTGAGCAGTCGTGGCTGCTAGGTGTAAAAGCGTGCCTTAGCCCTACTTCACAGATAGAGGGAAATTAGACCCTCAGGTGGGACTGCTTTGGGACTGCTTCTCTTCTACCGGAAGAGACTGAATTCAGAATGAATCCCAGATCT
The DNA here is from genome assembly GCF_011077185.1 of Oxyura jamaicensis. Taxonomy (NCBI): domain Eukaryota; kingdom Metazoa; phylum Chordata; class Aves; order Anseriformes; family Anatidae; genus Oxyura; species Oxyura jamaicensis. Next base: position 47,127,262 of record NC_048897.1, on the reverse strand, counting down.
GAGACCTTCTCCAGATGACTGTCCCTTATGAGAGCATTACTGCCTCATGAATTATGACCCTTCTTGTGTTTGTTTGCATTTCCTTTTGTTTGCAGGCCACAAACCAGTGCTGTGTCTTCCTTCCAGTGCTTTGTGTAGGTTGCAGCAGAGGCTCTTTTCAGAAAAAGCTCCTTCAAAGAGATGGCCTGCAGCACCCACTTAGCAGTGGGTTTCAGACACTCTTTGCAATCCCCACGCTGCTGTTAAGGGCTCCGCGTGAATTCAGACCCTATTGTGTCAGCAGGTGTAGAGTTCGTGCCTTCCCTAGGGAACTTACAGCTGAAGTGAGGTGCTGCCACCCAGCAGATGGATTTTTGTTGCTTCAGCATGAAGAATTGCTGGGACAAGCCCGGTGAGTTCAGAAAACAGTGTCATAGCAAGCCAGCCGTAGCGTCAAATCTTTTGCAGAGGTGATAACTAAAGGGAAGGTAGGAATCACTATTTCTGAGGGACGACTGAAAACAACTTATTTTACCAGAGCTTGTTAAAAGCCTTCAAACAGCTTGGCCAGGTGCAAACACCTATACATACTCTGAACCTGCTTCTTGGTTGTAGCAGAGCTGGACATGGCATTTGTGGTGCGGCAGGAGAGGAGCTTGATTTGGGACACAGCAGGAGGTTGGGTGATTCCCTGCGGTGGGACTTGGCCTCGGGGCTGCTTCTGGCTGCGCCAGCTGCAGCTGTCCCCTGGGAATGGTGCTGATGGGCTCCAGCACAGCAACGTGCTGCTCCTGTTTCCCTGTCTTCTTGTCTCTGGTGTTTCTGATTTGGAGCTTGGTTGCAGTAGAGAGTTGGTTTCGCTTGCTACCTGTCATCCTGCAATTTAGGGGCTATGTGGCTGGAACTGCAGCCTCCCAGGCATCATCTACTCACTCTGTCCCAGGTTTTTGCTGTTGGCATTTTTAACAAACCTGCACCACCATCACCTCTTCCACGCCACCTTACCTGATGAAGGCTCATGCATGTGGGACCAGACAGTGACTGAGAAATTAGAGTGCAAGGAGGCAGGGAGGGTGGTGATAGTGGCTTTTGAGCTGCTGAAGCTGATTTCTTGATAGTGAGTACCTGTTACCTCTAAAACATTGTATAGTGAACTGGGTTTGAGTTGACATCGGAGCTAGATAAACTAATCCTCTCATGCTCCCATCTCAAAGTTGTGTTTTAATAATTATATCCTTAAACTTCTCTTTGCTGAAGAGGTAACCTGAGCTGTCTTCCAGGACTTAGTTTTCCTTGCTGCTTCATTTCTCTTTCTCCCCCATTCTCTTGCTCGCAAAATGTTTGCCTTGTTGGAAGCCCCAGCCTGAGGGCACTTTCCCATGTGCCTGTGGGCAAGCACAGGAGCAGAGGAGAAGCAGGAGGGTGAGCGTAGGACCGTAGTGTATCCAGCCCTGCCTTAAGCAGGGAAACGAATAGTATTGACCAACTGTAGCAGAGGTGTAGCTTCGGGGATACCCTGCTTGGCTCTTTTGCAGTCTTACCACTGTAGTTCTGTCATCCTTTGCCAAGACACCATGTGTGACGACGTTGACTGGTGCCTGTGCGATACAGACAGACTTGGTATGGCATGTATGGAAAGGGGATTTGCTTTTGATTAGGGAGCTGGAAATCCTAGGAATTTCCATGCCATGTTTTGTACTACGTTTTCCCTTGTGTCCTGTGAGACTGCTGTGTGGAGAGGGTGGTAAAAAAGCACAGCGTGGGCTTCAAAAATCAGGGGGAGGAGGGAGTGCAGGGGGAGGCTGCATGAAACATCCAAAATGTCTTACTGACTTGGATATCAGTCTTATTTGGAGATTGTTGGGACTGATGTACTCAAGGCCTAAATTTGTGTTTGCTGGTCTGCTCATCCCCTTGTCTTGCATTTCAACCCCTTGTCTTAGAGTTATATGAGAATTCAGACCTATGGTTAACTTCTATCTTGTGTGTTTTTTTCTTCCCTCCTCAGACAAGTGAGAGAGAGATTAAAGAAGCAAGTTGCTGAGATGAAAGAAAAATTTCCAGGCTTCACACCAGGACTTGCAATTTTGCAGGTATTGTTTTCTCTAATGACAACTATGGAAAATCTGTGGTGCTTTGCAATGATAAGTGGACAGCTGATGAGCATCACCAAAACTGCTTTGCAAAATGGAAACCTTTTGTATGGAACAGAAGTGCAGATCTCCATGTGGGATGTTAATACTGTTCTGTGGTGTCTTTTCCCCAGTTACTGGGGCCCAGAAAAATTGGTTTTGTTTTTGTTTCCTATTTCAGACCCTTGCCATTCTGTGTGTTGTATTTATGAAATAGGCTTCTTGCCTATTAACAGGAAGCAATGCTAGTAGACTTTCCAAGTCTTTAGATTTGTCAGAGCCCCAAAGTGTGTTAGCTCTCAGAGATGTGTTTATACCAGAAATCTTTGAGATGGGGGCTTTATTAAAAGATTTGGTCTGCTGTTACGTGAGAACATGAAGACAGAAGGAAACAAAACAAAATTCCTGTCCTAGAAGACCTCGAGTGCAGAGGATGGAACAAAATCCGATTGCTGAATTTGGTATCTGTCAAAAGTTTGAGTAGGTGCTAGGGTCTACCTAGAAATGCTTGTGGATGGACAAAGCACTAATCAATGCAGGTTTGGGACCAGTGTTTGGTAGAATTAAGTGATTTTTTTTTTTCTTGGCAGATGTAAGAAATGGAAACTCTTCGCTTAGATCTGAAAGTGATGAGCAGTAGCAATTGTCATGAAACAGGATACAACTTGGTGGCTACAAAGAAATGATGGATGAAAAATGTCTGTTTAGAGAAGGGGCTTCTCTCCTTGTTTAGTATTTTGGGCTCCTAAAGAGCTGTATCTGGTTTTCAGTGCTAAAACAACTTTAGTACACAAAGAACATGTTCATCTTTAATGGCAGGATCAAATTTGTTCATGTCTTTTCTTTCTGGTTTTGTTTTCCATTAGCTTTAAGAAAATCAGCTTTACAGAAGACTTGTCTTCAGTTCTTTATAACGAAAGGGGAAGGTCCTTTATTTAAAATTTAGTGAGAGATGATTTGATGGAAGTTTTTGAAATGCTGACCTTGTAAACTATCTTCAGAAATTGCTGCCCTGTAGTATTACTGGAATTCTTGGTTGGCCTGTGTTTTCTTCAATCCTAAATTGTCTCAGTTGTAAGTCCATTACAGCTTGTTTGCTTGTTGACTCTCTGAGATTTCTGTAAGTTACCAAAAAGGGTGAGGTTAAAGAAGCTCATCTGCAAATACAGATATTCTCAACTGTCTGTTTTTCAGTTAAGTCAGGGCAATTAGCTATTTCTGATAAACTGCACCAGATGCAGTATGGATGCTTTTCTTGGGAGGCATCTGGTAACCTTTGAGCTGGAAGAATAATTCAGTTAAACTTTTATTTTTGTCCCATAGTCAAAAATGTCCTCTTCCGCACACTGTATGTGGTCTTTTTGCTAACATCTCCCTTTCTTCTCTTCTGTCTGTGTGAGACATAACTTCTCGTAAATTCAGCAGACTCTGCAGGGGAGACAGCCACTTTGTATAAGCCCAGGGAAGAGAAAACAATGCATGCTGGGTGACTGGGCGATACAGTCACCCCTGCATCTTGTGGTCAGTGTGAAAACCAGCAATAGCTCCCACGTTTCAGGTAGAACTGGGTTTCAAGAGTTCACTTATCGTTTTTTTTCCTATTTGCCCCTCATATTCTTATGGTTGCAAGGATCTTTAGCAAAACATACTGGACGATGCAAGCAGTGGCACTGTAGTCACCCAGTACTGCCAAAAACGATGGGTATTTGTTCTACTTACTGCTTTCTCCATGTGCATCACTTTGTTCTTGTTTTGTTGTTTGTTTTTGTTTGACAGGAAAATTCCCAAGGTACAAAACCTGCAGTGGAAGAAATCTCTCCATAAAGGCATGCATTTGAATAAAATTAGGCATGCATGTGAATAAAATTATTCTCAAAGAGGCCCAACTTTTCTGAAAGCCTCAATCAGATAATTGGATGTTATCAGCACCTGCTGATCATGTTAATTAACTTTCTCAGATGAGATGGCAGGCAATATTTTCTGCTTTGGAGAGCACTGTGTTTCTAAGGGTTTTCCAAGAGATGTAAATGGTATTTACGTAGAAGATCAGACAACCTCCCTTTAGCTGCCTCTTACTTGAAAGAACACTTGGTTAGCTTCAGCTGCCTACAGCCTGTATCAGGGTGTTTTGTAGTTATTCAAGAATACCTCTCTCCCCTTGGTATAGCTCTAGGAAGCTAAGGGTTAAGCCCTTCTCAGTCTGTTACTGGGTCCCTACTCTGCAGGGTGACTCAACTGTCTTTTTGACTTTAGGTTGGAAATCGGGACGATTCGAACCTCTACATTAATATGAAGTTGAAAGCTGCTGCTGAGGTAATGCCCAAACTGTTTTTTTTGTTTGTTTTTTTTTTTCAATATCGGATTCCTACAATAGATCCAATCTGACCATGAAATTACAGATGGAAGTCGAATAGCTACGTTTTGCCTGTACTGGAGAAACCAGTGCTAGCCTGAATTCCTTGTTACACGGAAGTAATAGAGATGTGTAATCTGACAGCTGAGTAGAATACCCTGTAGCAATATTGTGGGGCGGTGCTACCTTTTGTGAAATGAGCTAGATTACATGTGTCTGGTGTTCTGTCTTTACTGACGTGTGGCCATGTGCTTACCTCAGTGTCTTGTAAGGCAACTGCAGGCACACGTGGACATCTGTCACCAAGCGGTACATGACATGCTACAGCAAGGCTGGGAATGTTATGCGTCCCTGTTCTCCTGGGTGACAGTGGGCATCTTTGCTGGCATTTCACAGCAGTGTGCTGTCAAGCCAAGATGATGTTGTTCATGTCAAAAGGTGAACAGGACAGCTGAAATATGGATCAGTCTAAATGGGCAAAGCGCTAATCTTTCATCTTCTCTTTCATTGGTATTTCCAAATAAAAGGAGATAAGACCTGGAAAGTGTGACACGATATAGATGAGGGTGAGCTGGATTGAGAGAACAGCCAGATCGCGCTCTGGTGTCATTTCAGAAATCAGATAATTTCTGGGTATTCTCATTTGCAGATTGGGATCAGTGCCAATCACATAAAACTGCCAAACACAGCAACAGAAGCTGAGGTAAGTAGTATAAAAAAATCATATAATTTTGAGATTGAGCTAAAGGGATGAAATTGTCTTTGCTATCGTGACTTATAAAAAAGACTGCTTTTCTGTAGCTACTAACTCATGAAAAAAAGAACTGGAAACTGGAATCTGCTGAGATTTTTTTTATTTTAATAATAAAACTAAAACAATACTGCATGCAATTTAGAAATTTAGCAGGTGTTTCTCAAAATAAAAACTGTGAGTCATTTATAGTCCTGTATGGAAAAACAAAGTATGTTGTTTGTGTCTTTTAATCTAGATCAGGTTGTGTTTTTTTCCTTGCATGAGGCTTGCTTCAGTTTATCAGCCATTAGGTTTTTGATTTTTCCTTGTTGTAGGTCCTCAAGTGCATCGCCTCTTTGAATGGAGACCCTGCAATTCATGGCTTTATAGTGCAGCTGCCACTTGATTCTGATAAACCCATCAATACAGAAAAAATAACCAATGCTGTTGCACCTGAGAAGGATGTAGATGGGTAAGCTGACATCACCCCTGGAGAACATGACAGCTACTCCAGAATTAAACCTCTTTCTTTTGACTGGTGATTATGAATCTGAGAATCTTACTTGGCCTTTATTCTTTCAATATACAGCTTGAGTAGCATCAATGCTGGGAAACTCTCCAGAGGAGACCTTGGAGACTGCTTTATTCCCTGTACACCAAAGGGATGCATGGAACTCATCAGTCAGACAGGTAAGGGGGTTTCCATTATTCATTAGTGCACTAGTCTTCAATGAGAGGAGAAACTGTGCATGCTGTGAGGCTGTCTCACACTGAAACTTCTGTTGTGTTGCCATGTTTCATCTCTGACTCCTCAGATTGAAGAAGAGCTAGTTTTAAAGCAATTCATCTTTCCTCCCTCCCTTCCAACTCTCCAGTTCCCTACCATAAATGACCCAAAAGAAAAATAGCATCCTGAACTAGTGTCAACTTAAACTGACCAAAAGACTCCAGAGTGGTTTGAATGAGTTTGTGTTTGGATGCACAATGACCTGATTTTATTTTCTTCTAACTTCCTGTGGTGCAGGCATCCAGGTTGCAGGGAAAAGAGCTGTAGTGATTGGTCGCAGTAAGATTGTCGGTGCTCCTATGCATGACCTGCTGCTCTGGAATCATGCAACAGTAACCACTTGCCATTCAAAGACCTCAACACTGGCTGAGGAGGTAAGGAAAGGATGGATGCATGAGGTTGTAGTTATCTGCTGCAAGTCAGTGCTACCAGCTGCACACTTCTGCCTGATGTTGTATAAATCAGCAGGTCTGGGTTGTTCCATCTGAAATAGTTTCCCAGTCCTGTTCATTGGGTGATTGCATTAATTCTTCTGCTGGTATAAGGCTCTTAATTAGAGGGTTATGATTAAAACAAAAAAATATTTATTTTGTTTTGTTTGGGTGAGTACTGAGAGTTTTATCTTCCCCACCTGCTCTCCAAGTAGTGGCCTGCAAGACAACGTAAGTTTTTGTTTTATCCCAAAAAGGCCCAGTGGTCTTTTATTGTAATGGCTGGGAAATGCTAGACCATTTTTTTTTCTCCAGGTTTTTGTTCCAGTCTATTTTCTATGACTGGGAGCTGGTACCATTTTTTTCTTTAGCAGTGAGAGTGACAGGAATAGTGTGTTGCTGTGCTGCCACCTACTTGAATTTTGTTGAGCAATCAACACTGCCAGGCTCCGTAGGCAAGTATCAAAGCTGGAAAGGGGGTAGGTGTATTTGAGTGGAACTCAAATGCAAGATCAGAAACACTGCAATGCCTCATGAAGTTGCTGTTCAATATGACTGTCATTAGTTTGATTAAGAACTGAAGTGCTAATTCTTAATGAAATCGTAAAAATAGCTTATCACCCTTTAAGATGAAAAGAAAAAATTCCAAGGGACAGCAGCTCCCTAAGCTGACGTGAATGAAGCAGTGCAAGACGTGACAAGAACTTCAGTCCAAGTTTCTAGTAGCAGATTTGTGACCAGATCTATGAAGCTTGTTGAGTACTGCCTGAACAAATACTAGTGCTGAATTATAATCAACTTCCCCCCAAGTGGCTTGTTATACGGGCCTGGACATAAAAACCACAAGACAGTGCTGCCACAAATGAATTGCAGCTTACTGTCGTGCGTAGGGGTTGTTCTTGGCAGCTGTCTGATGGGTGTTGGGTGTATTTCTAGTAGTGAGAAGAGCAGCTCAATATGCAGGGAAGTTTGGAGGGAGGGAGATAAGAGTATGCAGAAGGTTTTTCATCTAAAAGTAGTGTATATGATCCACTTGGGAATCATGGAGAAGAGTTCAGTGGAGGTTGTGAAGTGTTGACTAGCAACAGTTCAGGGTAGGAGTGTGAAAATAGGCTGTAATTTCTGGCTGTGGAAACTTGTCCTTGCCAAGGAACCGTTAGATACCTGTCGTCACTAATGATGCCCTCACATTCCTCCAGTGGCAATGGGTGAGCACACAATTTCACTGTAATTGGAGCTGATTTAAGTTGCTGTTGAAGCAGCTCTGCCTTTTTCTACTGCTGGTGTGATGTGATGTTGTTTGTTTGGATTTTTTTTATAGGTTGGTAAAGCTGATATCCTGGTGGTTGCAGCTGGTAAAGCTGAAATGGTAAAAGGTGAATGGATCAAACCTGGTGCGATCGTAATAGACTGTGGAATTAACCATGTGCCAGGTGCGTGGGTAATGTATGAAGACTGGGGATTTATTTGTATATGTTGCTATGTAAGTACATGGATACAGTTTCCTTGGTGTTTCTAGTCCATATGGACTTCTTTCTCTTTGAAGTCTATCTTAGGTAATGATGGCAACCCCTCAAGATGCCAGAACAAAATGAGGGTTGCTCTGAAGTACTGCCCTGAAGCAGATCAGTGGCGGTTTTGTTTCTTCCATCAATGAGGCTGATTATCTGTAGAGAAAAGAGGAGGCCTATGCAGTGTTACAACTCAATATCCATGTAATTTGCCACAACTACACAGTGAAATCCCGCTGCTGTTGTCACTCCTGTGTGGAGCTTTGCTGTCATTAGTTTGCAGTTAGGTCTCATTAAGCTGTTCTGTTTGAAATACATAAATGGCAAGCAATCTCTTAAAGTAGCTGTGGATTTGTTGAATCACAACATCTAACTTTTTAGGCTTCTTGTCTTGAAACAAAGCAGTTTCTGCAAGAGTATTGGTGACAGTGGCTCTGGCACAGAACAAAGTGTTTGAACGTAATGGATTTTGAGGTAGGGTTTCAAGTAGCTGAGGAACAGGCAGTGTGGCAATTTCTGTTTTCACCTCGTTTTAAAAATCCAAATTGCAGATATTCAATGATATGGAAAATTAGTCACCATCCAACTATCTCTGTGCTACACCCACAAGGTTTTTAAACCGTAATTTTCATAATTAATCAGTCACTTTGTTGCCATTATTTAAAGGAACGTAAAGAAATTTCTGCTCAACAATCTTGTTCCTCAAAGATGACGTTGAGTTGCATTTAAAAACATTAATCTGCAGTCTAATTAAAATTAAAAAACTCTGTGCTGTTGCTGTTTGTTTGATGAAGTATTTGTACCAAACTACCCAAACTTAGGCAACTTGCCAAAAAAACACAGGGTCACTGCTGATATGCATGAAGCAGAGCAGTGTGGACTCTCCCCCACTACCATGTGACAAATAAAGGCTCAGTGGACGGTGCTTGAGAGAGTACCATGGAAATTGTCACATTTCAGAATGATGCATACCACAGACTTCTCTGTGGTTTTCTGAAGCTGCTGAGTTTTTTTTCTATCTCCTCCTTCCTTTCTGGTAGGTTGTGAAAAAAAATTTCAGATGAATCTTTTGGAAAACCAGTGGCAGTATTGTGGGAATGGCAATGCTACAAAAGAGAAGCTGGGTTGCCAGCTTCTCCAGCTACATCGCTGTACAGATGGAGTATTAGTGCTAGCTGTGATGGTGCTTTGAGCACTCTGCCACAGCTGTCATACATCTTCACGGAGCTTTAAGCGCACACAGCCAGGTGCCTGCTAGGTGTAGATGCGATAGCAGCTGAAGGAAAAGGAAATCTCTGGATGTACCTATATTTTGCATCTGTAGGGGCAAATCCCAATGTGATTTGGCACATCAGTACAAGTAGCTTCATGCAGACTTGCACAGTTGGATCTAGAAATGTTATAGCTGTGTAGCACCGTGAGATGTAGATGTTGTGCTTTTGAATGGAGGCTGGCCTGTGTGCTCCTAAGGCTCCCGCTTTGGACAATTTGGGCACATCTGTTTTTGCATTTGTGTTACAGTTGAACAGAATTTCTTACGAGTCTTTGGGTAGGGAGAGAGAGGAAGAGAGGATTGCCTGAAACCTTTACTGGAGCAGACAAGTGTCTTACTCACTTTCCAGACTGCATTTTATTTGTATTTTGCTCCCTACTGCTGCATCATCGCACCTCTTTATTACATATGTGTAGGCATGTCCTTCATTTCTTGAATTTCCAAGTCCTTGGTTGTTGTTTCTCATATGTTCCAGCTGGCTACAAAACCTACTGTACCAAAAAAGACACAGGCACTGGGAAAGGTTATAGTGTCACTGATGTTTTCTGTAACTATTTCTTCAAGAGCAGAATAATGAATATTAAGAAGGTAAAATTAATGGGGAGAAGCAGAAAGTGCTGTGTATGAGCTTGCCTTCAAAAGGATATTTTAAAGATAATTGAGTAGCCTCTAAGTTGTGCTCAGCAGCACTTGGCGTGAGGTGTGGATGCGGGGGCAAGGACTGGGGCTTATTTGGCTTGTGCTCATCGCTGTGTCTGTGTAACAGAGCAGTCTATTTGTATTTGGAGTCACATGTTTCATTGCTTGTTTTCTTCATTTTGAGGCCTGGAGTCTTCCTGGCTGGGGTGGTTGGTAAGGCTGCTTGGAATCCTTGGAAGAAAATATAATTATACTATTTGCCTTTTGCAAACTTAATTAAAACTACTGTCTGGGCTGGAAGGCCAGATTGGTCTGCAGCTTGGGCAGCAAAGCTGACAGTTGCTGTAGAAACAATGTTAACAGCTGTGATAGTTGAGCTTTGAATTTTAGGAAAAAGAAGTGTCGCTTGAAACATAAATGCAGCAGAAAACCATCTAAACTGCTAATTGTCAGTATCAGTGCAGCTAAACATCAGTGTTGGCAGGAGCTGCTTTTCTTCCCTCTAGTTTTACCATTATCAGCTGCTCGTGAGTTTGGTTTCTTTTACACTCCTCCCCCTCACCAAATGTATGTTAGTTATTGATTATGTTCTGTACAAACATATAATTGTATAAATATAATGTTTTAGCATAACAATATTAAAGTCTATCATACATTTTTCCACACTGCCTAAAGTGTCCTAGGACCTTAAACCTGAAATGAGGACCTGCTATTCCAGGATAAACTTAAATTTGCTTTTTTTTATAAGCCATGTCTTTAACTGGTCAGCTCCTTAGATGGCTCTGCTAGTTTGCTAATGCATTTTGTATTTTCTCTGCTTACCAGTGATCTTAAAGGTCATGTAGTACAGCAGGAGATAACTATTTTTTTTGCCAGAAAGGAGGTTATTCTGCTGCAACTCTGTTAAGCCACCTGTGAGGTTTGTTTTGACAAGTCTGGTATCTGTGAACTGCAGTAATTACCAGTACGTCATTAAAATGGCAATAGGTAATTGAAAAGCTCAGCATTTTCTGTTTTCAGTTTCTGCAAAGGTAGATGAATTTTATCAATAGAAAGGCCTAGATTTCTTCCAAAATTGAATGAAGCAACTGAAAATCTGGGGGTTTGAAACAAGCCAGCCATGTTTCTTCCTTTGCATCTTCAAGATCATTGGTTCATATCTTCTTCAAAATGGGAAGATGTTCTATACCTTTAGAGCAATACAGCAGGATTTGTGAGAGGGTGGTTCAGGTGACATCTGTTTTGTATGTTCCATTTGTTTGTTATACTTGCACGTATGTAAGACTAGGTGTACGCTTTGTTTCCCTGACTGCCAGAAGCAGCATTTGTTTGGGAGTCTTCAGACTGCCCTGTGGTGCACATGCTGTTGAGAAAATAATTGCATCTGCAAGGAAAGGGAGACTGATCTGTCCGTCTGAGGATAGATGGCACTTAGTAAGAAGATGTAGTGTATCAGCCCTGATGCTGTGAGTGAAGTATGCTTCATCTTGTGGTGTTGCTTTAACTTTATTTTGCAGCTTCTTAGGTACTCAGCATCTGTTTTGGTTAATCCAGCAAAGGAAAGGGCTTCAGCTTCAGTCGGTGCTGCCTTCTCTGTTGTTTTGGTGACGTGTGATCTGTGTAACTTAATTTTTCATTGAATCTCCAGACAGCACAAAGGCCAGTGGAAAAAGAGTTGTAGGAGATGTGGCGTACAATACAGCAAAAGAAAAAGCTTCCTACATCACCCCAGTTCCTGGTGGCGTTGGGCCTATGACTGTGGCCATGTTAATGCAGGTACATGTTAATGCAGGTATGTGGGCAGAGTGAGAGACATCTCTCAGCCCATCTCTATATTTGCCTTTGGGGTATGTTGCTGCTGATCATCAGCACACTACCAAAAGCAATTGGTGCTTCTTTCTTGCTCTTACAGGGGCCTAGTTAGGATTTGCAAACTGAGGAAGAAAGTGGTCTTGAAGGAAATGTTAGGACAGAAGAACATTTTTTTAATATATATATATTATTTTTAATTGTGGCCTCTCAAAACAGTGAGAAATTAACTTGTCTTACAAAGCTCTGGGTGTAATTCTAAAACTGTTTGCACAATGATGGGATAAAGAGAAGCAAAGTGGTGGTATAAAACAGCTCCTTTGTTGTTTTGTTGTTGTGTTGTTGTTGTTGTTGTTGTTTTTTTAAGGAAGCTGCAATAGAAGGTATTATAATTATATAAAAATAACATCTTCACTGGACTATATCTATCTGTATTCCTTTCAAGAAAATTCCAAGCAAAATCTCATTCTGGATTGTTAGCAATGTTTTTAATCAAAGCACTTTGTTATTAATCCCAAATTAAGATAGAGGGGCAGGGAAAGCCTTTGAGTCTCTGTTAACAAGGTTCATGCAGTGGTTGTTGCTATAATGCATTCTTATTCTCAATTTAGAGCACAGTGGAGAGTGCACAACGTTTTCTGGAGAAGTTCCAGCCTGGGAAATGGAACATCCAATATAACCAGCTTACCCTGAAGACGCCTGTTCCAAGGTAATGCCTTCAATGAAGCCACTGGCAGTGTTCATGCAGTGTAGTACTCACTTGTATTCCCAAGTTTTACATAACGTAGAACATACAACTTTGTAGATTGTAGCTGGGGTTAAGTTTGGAGAGATCTAGTGAGAAAGCAATGTGAGATCTCCCCAAGGAAAGAGACCTAACCCTTGGTGCTGTGACTTATATTGAAATGTAGGCTTGGGTCATTCTTATAATATTAGGGCATAAACATGGTTTTCCATAGATACTTTGGGTGAGCCTAGGTAGTTGCTGATTCGGCAAGTAGAAAGACACTTGTATTTTGGGAAATTCTTATATCTGACATGGCAAAAACTTAGCACCTTAACGTAGAAGTTCTTGATGTAGAGTCCACAAGGAGCAGTTGAAAATACAGAGAATACCATAATGGAACCTTATCCAGTATCTATAGAAAGACATGCTTTGGTGTTTTTTGTTTTTGTGTTATCTTTCATTTTATTGTTATCCTCTGAAGATGTGTGTGTTTTCTAATATAGCCAATATTGGTAGAATTGAATCATTTAACTACAAAACATTGAAGCTTCCCTTTTAAAACACATATCAGATGCTTTTGAGTCATGCTGCCAGAAACAGGAAATTTGTGAGAAGTCTGTGACATTTATAAACTGATCTTGCTCTCTTTCTTTAAGTGATATTGAAATATCGCGATCTTGCATACCCAAGCCCATTGATCAAGTTGCAAAAGAAGTTGGCCTGCTCCCTGATGAGATGGAACTCTATGGCCAAACTAAAGCCAAGGTTCAACTGTCAGCTCTGAAACGGCTGAAGAACCAGCCAGATGGCAAATACGTTGTTGTTACTGGGTAGGTACTTCCTTAGCTGGAGAAGCATCACTTATGTATGTGATGGTGTCAAGATGAAAAGAAATTTTGTTAGCATGGCTTGTTGTTGTATTGTCTTTTGGTAAGTTTACTGTATGGAGTGTTCTGGGTTTTAGCAAATCATGTTGTGACAATCTAGTGGTTTGGGAACTAGAATTACCTCTTTTAGCAAATAGTGGGAATGTACTTTAACATTTTTCTGTTGGAGGTGCATTGTTTTGCTCTGCAGGTCAGGTTAATGAAGGGCAGACTGGATCACAGAGTTCTAGTCTAGCAGCTTGACTTCTGCAGTAACCTGCAAGATGCTTCTGAGGAAGGTCTTGGGCAGCTATGTGGTAACTTGCCAATCTTATTCATGTTGTCAATTGCTGAAGATTAGCTAAAGTGTGAAACAATCCAGAATTTGATTGGCATTAGCTGCAGTCACTGGGTACCTGTTTTATTCCTGTTTTGAGGCTCAACTACAACAAGGGTTTCATTGTATCTGTTGTGCTTTGTCACTGCAGGATAACTCCCACACCACTTGGAGAGGGGAAAAGCACCACCACCATAGGTCTTGTTCAAGCCTTAGGAGCACACCTTCATCAGAACGTCTTTGCCTGTGTTCGGCAGCCCTCTCAAGGGCCAACCTTCGGTATAAAGGGTATGTGCTGTTCTGTTGATTGCAGGTGGTCTAAATGGGGAAAGATGGCATTTGAAGATTTTTATTCTGCTACATTGTAGCTTTACAAAATTCCCAGTTAGGATTGCATTTCTTTATTAAAGAAAAACCTTGAGTAAGTTTTTCAGTGTTGTTCTCAAGTGCTGTGCTGGGATATTAACTAAGCTGCTCAACAGTAGCTGCTTTCCTAGTCATTAAACAAACACCTGCATTATCACTCTGGGCTAGGGAGACCTTTATTTGCATGATTTGTTTGTTTCTCTGTAGGTGGAGCTGCAGGTGGTGGCTATTCTCAAGTTATTCCCATGGAAGAGGTAATTTTTTGTACAAAACCTCATTGCACATACAGCTTAAAGACCTTGAAGAGACACTGCAGTCATATAACTTATGAAATCTGTTTTGTTTATGGCCTAGTGTATCACTCCAAGAATGAAAGTTTGATTTCAGCAAAGCCTTTTCTTTAGAAAACTCACTTCTTTGGTTGTTTCAGAGGGGCATTTGCATGGTCAAGGTATTTTACAGAACTGAGAATTCCCAGTTCCTCTGTTCCCTCCTCTCTTCTACTTCTGAATTGCTGCGTACCCTTCAGCAAAGTACATGCAATGCCTCCTTTTTCCCAGTGCTGAAATTAAGATTATAATGACCTAATACATTTTGGAAGCATATTAAATAGTTCTGTCAGCACTAGTGGTCAGTGACTCCTTCTGTGACCTATTTTGGTGTACTTGTGTTTTAGATTACTAACGTGAAAAGGGAAAATGGGAATCAATAATGCCAAGACCTCAGTCTGTGGGTGACTGGCACTACAATGTATTTCTGATGTGACTTGGCAACGAGTAAAATCCTGTGTTTGGGGGCAGGGAACTGAAAGGCACGTGTAGCACGTGCTCTCATGCTTCTTCCAACTCTCTTGTAATTGCATGTAGAATCTTACTTTTGTGCACTACAGATTGAAACGGTAATTTCAGGAGGAAAAGCAGAAAAGATCAAAAGGGCTGTTTGTTTCAATTGATGCAGCAAGTCCATAAAAGATCTTTAAAAAAAAACGTTAAGGAGGCAGAAGATTGACTTACTCAGGTGCCAAGAACACGTGTGAATGATAGATGTGACAGGAAAAATAATCTCCTCCTGTATGGGAACATTAATAAGATGAGAGATTAGCTAAAAGACTTCAGTGTGTGTAGCACTGGGAAGCAGCCCCAGTCTTGAAACAAAGTGGTTGAAAGGACTTTAAGTACGACCCACATGGTAGAAAAACATACTGTAGTCTTTTGGGAGTGTTTTAATTTATCAATGCATGTCTCATAAAATGTAAGTACCTGGAGTCAGTAAACCTAATAATGACCTTGATACATCATTGGATGTTTCTGCATGCAGCTTTCATCCCAGGAAATGATTAGCAAGCAAATAACTTTTAAATGAGGACTGTAGAACTGAGGAGGTAATAATTGCTGCGTGTTGCATATAAGTAGAATGAGAACAATTAGCATTTCCTTATTAGGAACTATAATCACTGTGTGACTAGCTCCATTCTGTTTGTTGCTGTTTGGTTTATAAGACCACAGCAGCAAGGCTCCAGCAAAGTGGTATCATAAGGGCTTCTGTCATATCACTTTTTCTAATGCCATTTTTTCATCTTCCTCCTGTGCTGCATTGCTACAGAGGAAACGGATTGTTTTAACGACACTCTTCCCTTCCCTGCCCTAATGCAAGTTTGTCAAGTAAGCTATATATCTGAAATCTTTTGTCAGTATAGCTACAGTGCAGCAAGAAAACTCACGTAGACAAACCCACTCAAATTATCGTTTAATGAGATAGAACCGAGAAAACTACTAGTGTTGTCACTGTAGTACGTGGTCTACAAGTCCTGCCCACGATACTGTGTGTGAGTGGTTAGCTTATGCAGAGCTCTGTGCAGTCACAGTTCTACTGATAGCACCACATAAGGTTGCTAGTTTGAATTTAGTTCAGATACCTCTGTGGGAGCAGCCAGAACTTAGCTAATGTGTAAAATGTTGTGCAAATAATGTGAGTGGGTCAGAAGGAAGGTGAAAGGAGGAGTAATGCAGATGCGCTGTACCATGCTGTTCTCAGGTATCAAGGAGCCTGGCAGAACTGTTCTCGTGCAAAAATCTTATATGGAAGCTTTGTTCTGGAAGTTTGTAAAATGACATAAATGTGGGGGAGGCATTTTCTGTTTCAGAGAAATTCTTTCCTCTCTTCCACATACTGCTCTGAGCAATCTCTTCCCCCTCCACCCTCACCCACTTTAACATTGCTATTAATATGTCTCTTTCCATCTGTCTACAATGTATTGAAATATATGAAAATTGCAGCAGGATGAGGTAACCGATATGTTTTCTGTCCTCTAGTTTAACCTTCACCTCACTGGCGACATCCATGCTATTACTGCAGCAAACAACCTGGTTGCTGCTGCTGTGGACGCACGTATATTCCATGAGCTAACTCAGAATGACCAGGTAGGATCCCTTCTTACCATGCCCAACCCACTCTGGCCAAGATGTGGGTATGCCAGCAGTACTAATTACATGTTTCATTCTTCAAGGCGCTCTATAACCGTTTGGTGCCTTCTGTCAATGGTGTTAGGAAGTTCTCAGAGATTCAGATCCGAAGGCTACAGGTAAGTTCACTGGTTTCACATTGGTTTCTGATTCTGTTCCACTTACTCCTCCTTTATATATGCAGAGCTAGGTAACAAAACTACTCGTGTTGCACTGTAGGTCATAGAATCACCTAGGTTGGAAAAGACCTTCAAGATCATGAAGTCCAACCATCAGCATGACTTACCAGGTCCAATCATTAAACCATGTCTCTTAGTGCCGTGTCCAGACATCTCTTAAATACCTCAAGGGATGGGGACTCCATCACTTCCCTGGGCAACCCGTTCCAGTTCTTAACCACCCTCTCCATAAATAAATACTTCCTAATATCTGATGTAAACCTCTTCTGGCACAGCAGACCGTTTCTTTGTGTCCTATCACTTGTCAGTTGAGATGAGACTGACTAGGCCAACCAACTAATGATTAGATCATTCTACTAGAATTTATTTTTTTACATAAAGTGTACAAAAGTGTGGCAGTCTGTCTTACAGCACAGATAACAATGAGTTGAAGCTCCGAGGGGAAGAATCATTGATGTAAATCTATTATATGCTGTGTGAGTAACACAGTGGGAGGAGACAAATGGATTAGTGCCCTTTATTAATAGCATCGATTTAGTGTCCTTAATGTAGTTTAAGACCAGAACCAATCTTTGTCACAGCCAGAAAAAGCTAAAGATGAATAATTTGTATTTTGACAGCTATATAGATAATGCAGCACAAAAAAGACAACTTACAAAATTCAGCAAAAAGAGAAGGTAGTCCTAGCCAGATTCAGCAAACAGGAGAAAAGGAGAAAAAAAATGGCTGTCCCCTACATCCTTTACTTCTCTTCTCCCCTGAGAAAAGAATTTCCAGTTAAATGAGTGCACCTGTCATTGAGTCTCAGACCCTGAGGAGATCACAGCTCCTCCAGTCCACAGAAATGAACTTATACCAGCGTGTGTCCCTGGCCTCTGCAAAAATTAGGATTAACAGGGGAATAGTTTTTGTATTGTGCTTGGACCTTCTGTCGCCGAAGACAGTCTGGGCTCTGCTAAGTGTATTCCGAGTGCAAACCTGATTGTACAATATTCCTGCTCAATCAGTTGCCCATAAGGAGGTCAGGACCAATAGACTACTTAGGAAGCCAAAACTCTAATTTATTAATTGGCTATAATGTCTCAACTGTCAGAGAATGTGCGGTTTACTTCCACTGCCAGGCAAGGCAGCTTTGTCATATTGCTTGGTGTTCCTGATGGACTGCAAGGGAACTCTACCCTAACCACCCCTCTGGTTATTAAATGTTGAGCTGTAGAAGGGATGCTAGCGGATCCTTTTGATGGTACTGTGGGGTTTGTTGTTTTTTGTTTGTTTGTTTTTAATGCTGTGCTTGAAGAGGGAGAGAACAGACTTTTCTTTTTCCCTGCTGTTCTCCTGGAGAAAATAGGACTTAGCTGTCTAGTTAATTAAAAAAAAAAAAAAAAAAAAAAAGCTTGCTTGTTCATAAATCACCTCAATCCTTTTCCTCGTTTCTAAGCTTGCGCTTATATCAGGCTTCTTGAGATAATTCTTCTCTCAATTAAGCAACTTGGCAAACTGCCCATCCTCCCAATATGTTCAAGATCAACTTTCTGGGATGCTGACAGCCTTGTGACTGAATTGTTTAATTCCTTCTTTGTGCTGCTTAACCAGCATGCTGAAAGCAGGGTCTTTAAATACGCATGGCTGTGTGCAGTGACCCTAGGCAAACTAATGAGAAATGGCTGTAAGCATGTGAGACTAATGGTTAGAACGAGGCGTGTAAGAAACTGCAGAGCTTTCTTTCTTAACAATTTCCGTAGATGCCTTACACTAAAATTTGTGACAACCTGCCCTGATGAGCTCTGTTTTCTGCATTGCCCTTTACAAGTTAGCAAGCAGCACGCTCTGCTTCCAGGTGCATGCTGATACAGATTGCTTTATGTTGTGGGACTTAGGAAAAGAGACACCAATAGGACATCTCCTCCTTATTTCTGAATATGCATGTGCTGCTGGCAAAGGCTAATTGCTCTGGTGAAAGGTTCATTTCTCTGAATCTTTTCATTATAGTTTTTTTTTCTCTTATTTGTCCTTTCCTTCCATAGAAATTGGGCATTAACAAAACTGATCCTACGGCTTTGACAAAGGAAGAAGTGAACTTGTTTGTGAGATTGGACATTGACCCAGCCACCATAACATGGCAAAGAGGTACAAGAGCCATTAAATGAAAGAGTTATTAAAAAAACAAACCATCTTAAAAAAGATGTTTGCAAGTGTAGCAGGAACAATGTTTCCTGGGAAAATGGGAAGGACAGCAGGGCTGGCCTCTACTGAGTGTTTGGTGGGATAGGTGCATGCAGCTGGGATCCCATTTCTACAGGGTCTGACACAGGGGCTTGAATCCTAATCTTTGTGAATTCAGAGCAGACCTCACTAATTGGTGCAAGTTTGTGCTTGTGCTTTTGTTGGTCACTGAGAGTTTTGAGTTCAGCAACTGTAGCCAACAGTCTTTTTACCTAACTATCTGAGAAAGCATTGTGAGCAGGGGGAGGGTACTGCTCTGGAATTAGACTCAATTTTAACCTTCCCACTTGCTCTGTTGGGAAATGACAGAAAATAAATGCTAGATTTTTAAAAGGCTTTTAAAGATACCTAAAGTAAGCTCAGTCTCTGGTCTGGCTGTATTAGTATTTCACTAACAAAAAGAATTTCATAAAAGGAAAAAATTTATTTAGATCCCATGAGGATTGCTTTTTCTTCTTTTTGTGAAAATACAATGTGAAATGTATTCTCCAAAATTTGCTTCATAACCTATAATGGAGCTAAATTAGTCTGCCTCATGGGAAATATTTTATAAAATACTTAGAGTTTTTCAAGCAGCTAGTAAGAAACAGCAAGTTTAAGCCGATATTTGATAGTTTGTGTTCCAAAGATAATTTGAGCTGGTGGGGCTCTAAGGAACTATTCTCATTAAACAGTAGAATCTGACCATTGAATCTGACCATTCTGTCCTTAAACTGATAAAATTATAATTTTATTTCTTTTTGGCTGTAATAATTTTTTGACTTCATTTTAACTAATGATGAAAAAGCAATGAAAATTTGAAAAAGCAATTGGAATTATACTAGCAGCTCTGCTTTTTAGAGAGGCCTTGGACTTGGAGTTAATGCACACACAGGTAGGTAGACTCCCTCTGAATGCAATGCAGAATCTGCATACGCCTGTGGTCATCTTAACAGCATTGCATTTGTGTTTTGGAGGGAATCATGCTGATTAGTGCTTGCCATTCTGTAGGAGAAGATGGTTTTCCAAACTGCCATCCTCTCTTCATGCTGATCTAGATGAGTCTGTTACAAACTAGAAGTGTGACTTATGACTTGCAGTGTGACTTCTCATCCTTTTTTCTGCGTCCTCACAGTACTGGATACAAATGACAGGTTCCTCAGGAAAATCACTATTGGACAGTCTCCAACAGAAAAAGGCTTTTCACGAACGGTAATTACTCTCCTTTCTTGCGTCTTTGAAAAAGTACTTTGAAAAATACGATCCCAAAGCTAATTTCTGGAACTCCAGATGTTTCTTTTTTTTTTTTTTTACCAGTATCTTTTTAAAGAGAAAATAAAACTAAACTTTGTATTGAGAGTGAATTGAACTGCTTGGTTGAAGGGACTTTTTGCTCTCTGTTCCCTTCAGCCCTTTCCTGAATGTTGACTTCCTGAACTGGGATGACTGTGGCATAGTAACAGTGGTACACAAATGCTCCCTGCAAATATGATGCCTGGCGATTGCTAATCTTAGCCACTGCACATGCTTTGATTGGGATGCATCTGTCCAAAACCCAACACAGTATCTAAGCTTGTTGTCTGGATTCATTGTATAATCAACATAGAAAAATGGTCAATTGGGACTGTGATTTCTCTCATCCTTTAATAACTGTCAAATTAATAGTTCAAATGAGTTGTACCCAGGAAACCCTTTTTCTTTTTACTTGGAAAGGTCTCTAGGGTGCTTAGCTTCAACAGAGGTATCTGTGTTATGTCAGATGAATATGAATTCTACCCTTCATTTCCTATAGAATCAGTTAGGTTTTTCTTGCTGGGCTTTTTTTTTTTTTGTCATATACTGTACTGTTTAGTGATGGGTAGATGAGTTAGTAAGCTCAGTCTTCTAAAATATATTCTGTGTAAGTGTTTTTACATGAATCACTAGTTTATGTGCCGGGAGAGTCATATAATAGCAGTGGAATAAGTAGTTTTTACTTTATTTTGCAAGGAAAAAAAAGGTTTAAAATTGTCAATTTACATAATTTTATGATTTAAGTATGTTCTGATAGTAATACTTTAAATTATTCTCACGTATTTATGTTTGTATTTATTTTTTATTATAATGGAGATGGCTGGCCTTTTTTTCTGCTAGGGAATCTTGATGGATTCACGTTCTTTATTCATCTCTTGCAGGCTCAGTTTGACATCACAGTGAGCAGTGAAATCATGGCAGTTCTAGCACTCTCTGATAGCTTGGATGACATGAAAAGGCGACTGGGCAGAATGGTAGTAGCTTCCAGCAAGAGAGGAGAACCAGTTACAACAGATGACCTTGTAAGAGAGTCACAGTCTTTATCTCTTAGCACTTCTGAAAGTCCTTGGATTGAAAAGCAGAATGATGATTCTTTGCCGGAGAGACTTCAGTATATTGAAAATTAAAGATGAAATCTTGGCCTCTGGAGTTACTGAAGTTTTTTATTTTTTATTTCAGTGTGGCTAGCTCCTAACCCAGAGACTGTGTGAACACATGTTCTGGGCAGGGACAAAGGGTTCTCTGTGATGTACTGCATGTCAAATAGAAGCTAGCACCATAGGAAATAAAGGGAGAATACATGGTGGCTTCTAGATAAAAAGCATATTTAGAAATAGGAAGAATTCAAAATGCATCCTGCTGGCCATCCTGTTTCTCAGGCTCCTTGGAGCAAGGAAAACATTAAGCAGGATCAAAGCCTGGTGCAAATTTAATTACAGATGATGAAATATCTTGTGCTGGGAGACTGAATGCTATAAAAGCTGACCTTGTTGCAAATAGGTGCAAGGTCTCCATAAGGCAGTCTTTAGTGAGGGGCACAAGTCCTTTATTTCCACTAAACAAAATGCTGAATATAATAGCACTGGTGATGGCTGTGTCCAGTGTGTAAAACAGTAACAAGCTCCAATACTGTCTTGCAACTGTCCATACAATAATTATTAGCGCAGTTCTTGTTGTGTTTGTGGAGTCTTTGACGTGGAACTCTCCCAGGGAGTGCTTTAGCATGGTTCAGGGATTAGCCTGTGCTCCAGATGGTTTTTCCAGTAAGTGCTTTAGAGATGACGACCCTGTCTGAAGAAGGAGAGGGGAATTGAGCTCTGTATGTGAACCATGCCCTGCCACTTGGCCTCAAGACAGAGAACCAGTTCAGGACTGTTGCAGTAGTCAGCAGAGACATGATATTGGTCTTACTGCTGTCCTGTATAGTAGATTTTTTTTCACAACCTCAATTCTGATTACTCAAAAAGAGCTCTGCAAATTAGCATGGTGCAGTGCTAGTATTTGTCTTGCGTTTTTTTGAATAAACTTTTCCAGTGTGGCAGAAGACTCCACAGGGTGGGTATCCTGGTCTCTGAGCTCTTGCTGTCTGAGAGCTTGGGTAGATATTTTTGCTTGGTTGAGTGACTTTTGTTTTGTTTTGTTTTGTTCTGCGTTCATCCCATGATAAATCTGGGAAGCAGTAGATTAGCAGTGTGTCCTGACTCTGGCCCTGCTGGAAAAGGGTTGGTCTGGGAAGTATTTGTCTCTAAGTGTCTTGATGTGAGACGTTTGTTGGGCTTGAGGAAGGGCATGTGCCAAAGTTCTATAGGCAGTTTTGAGATTTTACTTCCTGTTGCTAATGTGCTGCCAAGTTTTAACATTAAATACCTGAGTTAACCCCTGTTCTTCAGAACAAAAGTTTCTTCTGCTGCCAATCAATGGAGGCAGTTGGAACTTGGGCAGGGAGTTGCTTTGTGAGTTTTATGAGGAGTCTAGTTGATAGAAGTCTTTTCATCTCAAGATGTTTGTTTGCTTGTTTTGAACCTAATTATATTTAATTTTGTTTGTCACAACTGCCGAGTGGAGGATGGTATCAGATGTGTCAAACGGGTTCTTGAGTTTTACATGTTTGTGCAGATGGTGGCCATTGGCTAGCGTGGAGCGTGTTACATGTTCCTCATGCCGGCAGAAACATGGTGATTGCAGAGAGCAGGCTGGTACAGTAAGATGTCCACGTCCTTCTGCTGTAGTATAACCAATGTCATGAGTGCATTACCAGAAAGCTCAAAGAAACTGAGAAGAATGTGGAATTAAAAACTGACTACAGGTTTTTTAGAGATTGGGATGTGTTGAAGTGCTGCTGACTGACACAGGCCTCAAATGTCGTCATGGAAATCTTGCTCTGTAGCTTTCATTATTCTGGAGATGACTGAAGTTTAAAGCTTATCCATTAAATGTTAACTACGCTTTCATGTGGCAAGATTGAAATAATGAAACAAAGCAGTGAATGTCTTATAAAAAAAAAATCATATAATTGAATGCTGCAATCCAACTGAAATTAAAAGGGAAGAAAATGAAATAATGGTTCAAGGTTTCCATAACTGCTCTGAACGTTTGGTTCAGTAGCCATGATAATAGTTCTAGTTACTTTAGCAAAAGCTGAGTGACAACCAGTTCAGTTTCCACTGAACTCTGTCAGTTACAAGGTTGACCAAACCATTATTTTTCTCTTCCTGGAACAGATGTGAATGAAGTCACAAGTGTTCACTTTGCAGGAAGCAGAATTGCAGCAGGTCACACAGCTGCACCCTGGAAGGAATATGGACTTTGCTGTTTGCCGCTGTTTGCCACTGTTTCATGATGCCAGCTTGATCTTTTTCACAAGCACAGGGCTTCACTTTAGAAGTTAGTTCTGTGCGAGGGAGCTGGCCAGGATGTAGCAGCTAGTTAGGCACACATTCAGGCCATTATTTAGAGCCTCGTTGCTGAAGTTAGGGGAAAAATATCGAAAATGATTCTACCTGTAAAACCCAAGAACATTGACATGTGTAACTTTTAAACTTAGTGTGTTTAGGTACTGCAAAAGAAGAACAGTAATGCTACAGTTGAGGTATTGGGATGAAGAATGCGGTGCAGTATTTTATCATGTATGAAAATTGTCTTGAAAAACTCTCCCTGCCTTGTTCTACTGAATGGGACACAATAAACCATATGTACCTAAGGGTTACTGTTGGTTACTAACCTGCTGAAACAGCAGTTGTTTTTTATGCCTTCACTACAGAGCAAGTTGGCCAAACAAGGTCACAACCAATAGGCTGCACCCAGCAGAAATCTTTTTACAAGGATGTAAAAGGCATTATTCTGCCCTGTCCTGAGTAATGTTAGTTACATCTGGAGCAACTGCTGGTTCTACTCCTGAAAGCTCACAAGCATAAAGCAGAATCTTAAAACTGCCTAGGAACTGTCTCGATGTCTCACTACATCTGGAAACTGATAGCTCTTTTTTTTTCCTTTTAGGGAGTGACTGGTGCTCTGACTGTCTTGATGAAAGATGCTGTTAAACCAAACCTCATGCAGACACTAGAGGTGAGCCACGGGTGATTTGCTGTATGTGTATTCACAAAAAATTACTGTTTTAGTTCATTTATCCCAGCCAGCATGGACTTAACTCTGCTTAGAGCTGGAGGTTTATCATGGTTTCCTATCAAAGATTCAGGACTAGTGTCTTTACAGGTATGCCGCTGGCATGTGTGATGACACTGAAGAAATGCACTAAACTCTGCTGTCTCTTCTGTTGACTCCAATGTCAGAAAACATTTTGAAAATCTAGATAGCATGAGTGCAGGAGAATGGCAAAGAGTTGCTGGGATTTAGCCATCCTTTTCCTAAGTGGGTTAATATCTCCGCTTCTGAAGATGATAATAATCTATAACCTTTCCTTAGTAATGATAATGAATGTTTGATCAGAGGGCTTTAAGATCTTTCTTCTAAGAATGAATTTCTTTAACTTCAGATACTGTAGTACTTAGGTCTTGAAATGCTATTTGATTTGCTAAATTTTACCCTCCAATTTTCTCTGTCTCCCTGCTATTCCCCCATCCCACCCACCATTTTCTAGGGCACACCAGTATTTGTTCATGCTGGACCTTTTGCCAATATTGCACATGGAAATTCTTCAGTGTTGGCAGACAAAATAGCACTGAAGCTTGTGGGTAAAGAGGGCTTTGTTGGTAAGTGTATGGTATGTTTTTCTTGTTGTTTTGTTGGTTTTGCAGGGAAGGATCTGCTTTTTTTTTTTTTATCATAAATGTCTCTGTTGTTTTTTTTGTCTTTGAAGAAGCTTCTGATCTCTATAATCAGAGCACTGATTTCTCTACCCAGCAGCCTTTCACGAGCTTCCTCCTTTTTTTTTTTCTTTTTGTTTTTTCTCCTGCTCTAGTTACGGAAGCAGGATTTGGTGCAGACATAGGTATGGAGAAATTCTTTAACATTAAGTGCCGTTACTCTGGTCTCCGGCCTAATGTGGTGGTGTTGGTTGCTACTGTCCGAGCTCTGAAAATGCATGGAGGAGGGCCTGCAGTAAGTACCAAAAAAGGTTTAATTTAGACCTAAGAAGCTCTTACTTGTACCCATCCAGTCACTTAAAGCCCTGTAGGGTTTGATCTGCTTGTAATTATCTTGAGATCTGCAGTTGTAAAGGGAATCCATATGTCTCTGCTGCTTGTAAGCTGCTTCTTTGTAGTATGTTACAGATACATAGCTGCTTATTTTATTGTCCTAATTAAATATGCCAGGCCACTAGTGATATTATCACAGTCCTTAATTTGTTACGTTATGAGTGCAGCTTTCATTTTTTTCTTTTTCTTTGGAAAAAAAAAAAAAAGCTTGAAGTAGAGTGTTGTATCTTGATGCAGTTTTACAAGAATCAAGTACATATTGCTGTCATTAATAAAAATCTTATGGGGTACCCTCTTTTTCTTCCCTAGGTCACTGCAGGGGTACCTTTACCAAAGGAGTACACGGAAGAGGTAACCTTCTTTAGCTGTTGTGACAGTTGACCACCTATTTGCAGTCATTACACAATATTGTCATGCAGTGCGTGCCTGGATAGCTAGTCTGTGTCAATTCTTTAGGTGCCAGGGAAATGCTTCCTCACACAAGCTATAATGTTCTTTTTTTTTTATTATAATGATGTTACTTTGGCTCTGCTCTTTCAAGCGTTTATTGTACTTGACCTAGCCAGAGCCTTCTGTTTCTCCTGAGCTCCCACAATTGTCTACGTGCTTGGTTTTTCATGGTAATGTCTGCTGAGTGTCCCCTGACCCTCTCAGTATTAGAGTAATTGCTTGGCTGAAATATTGTCTCTGAAAATATTCAGAGTGCTCGCCTAATTACTCTCTTCTTAGCAGCAGCAGTTTTTATTCCCCTTCTGCCCTTCCTTTGAAAGCGGAGAGGAAAGAAAACTAAAGTCTATGCTTCTATCCTCATGCCTTGAAAGGTTATGTGTACTTAGATAATTGGTCTGGCTCTCTTTATATGGCTTCAGCTTTTTAACTTCTAGAGCTTCTGTAGGGATTAATTCTTAAAATGATAGGAAGGGATGAAATGTCTGGGTTTCCATTAATAATCTCTGATGCTGTGAAACAAATATGTGTAAACTGAAAGCTGTTACCACAAACTTCAAACAAATGTCGTGAAATTCACTGCTAATGATATTTAATAATTAAAGAGGAATGTGCCGTAGAGGAGAATGAGACTTTACTGTGAGGAATTAATGAGCATAGGTATTGACTTAAGAATAACAAAAAATGATAAAAAATAATTTCTCCTACCTTGACTTGGCAGTTGAAACCAGCAATCATTAGAAACAGTCAATTCTTTTCTAGCATTCCCTTTGAGTCCAGAGTGTTCAGAAAGCAGCTCTGAAAATGTGCCTTGGTGGTTTCATTCCCTTTCTGACACTTTCATCATGAGCTGTGGACGTAGTGGATTTGGGGCAAAGGTTTCACTGTCCCTCATAAAATGCGCTTTCTGCTTGCTGTATTCTTTACAGAATCTTCAGCTGTTGGCAAAAGGTTGTAGTAACCTAAGCAAACAAATCCAAAACGCTCGGATGTTTGGTGTCCCTGTAGTAGTGGCTGTCAATGCTTTCAAGTAAGTGAGCTGGGGCCTGGAATTGATGCACGGGAATAAAATGGTGGTGCTTTATATGCTATGTTGAATGCAAACTCTCTTCAGTATTGTCTGCGTTTTGTTTGCAGAAAATAACATTTTGCACTGCTTGAAGATACTGAATAAATAGGGGAGCTCTGCTCAGTCATTTCATGTGCACTCACTAGTTAAATTTAGCTTAAGCCACTGATCATAAGATCTTATCTGCCATCATTTACACCATAACTGGCCAAATTACTGTGGACAAAAGGTACCTGTGGTGATATGGAATCTAAGTTCATAATAGATGGTGAAGTGCCTGTGCTGTAAACCCCACTGTGTTCAGTGGTCTGCTGCATAGAATAATTGTGCCATGCCAGGAAGCATTTAGGGCTCTGCACGTTTTACTGTAGAGGAAACAATCTGTGTGGTCCTTGTAAGAGCAGAAGGGCTTTGAACTGGTGTGTTAAGACTGATGAAAATTGAAGTGGAGTAGCCAGCAAGGGCCTAGTCCATCTGAAGTGAATGTATATTAGCTGATCTATAGAAATTATGTTTTCTAGTTTGTTGTGCGTACGTGATGTAGCATACCTTTAGCGTCTTTAATCAGCAAGTACTAATGTCTTTTTGAGTTTGCTTCTGAAAACGGGAGTTGCATTGCTGATATAAGCAGAAAATCCAGAGCATGGCTGTCAGTTGTCTTGGCTTTCTGCTTGTAGTTCCAGACCTACTTGCTCTCTGTTCCTCTGTGGAGTAGCTTCCTTCACTGAGGTGGAGAAGGCTTGTGGTGGATAACCCCTCAGTCAAAACGGCTCCCTGGTGGGTGGATGGATCCTGTGATTTCTCTGAACAGAGTTTAAGTCTTGTTGACAAGAATGAGAAATCGAACAAGCTATTCATTTACTGTGCATACATTCTGGTACAAATATACAGACTTTTCTCTTTACAGAACAGATACAAAGGCTGAACTGGCCCTTGTAGTACAACTGGCAAAGGAAGCAGGAGCGTTTGATGCTGTCGAGTGCACTCACTGGGCAGAGGGGGGTAAAGGAGCTGTTGCACTGGCCCAGGCTGTTCAGAGAGCATCACAGGCACCCAGCAACTTCAGGTTCCTCTATAATGTGGAGGTAAGAGGCACTGTTACAGAGGTACTTTGTTTATAAGGTGGAGATAAGCTGGTTTCATTAGCTTAAGTGCCTGAAAGTCTTTTCTGAGAAACTAAGAAACTTGTTCTAGAATATAACCTTTATTCCACCAGTCTCAAAGACCCAGTTTGTCAGTTCTTGTTGTTTTGATTACTAAGTGAAATATAATTTATTTCTGATCCTGAAAGATGCTGTTGTGACCTGGCTAGAGATGACAAATGGGTTTCTAATGTTACAGCCATGTTCCAGGTTAGGGGGAAGTTTATTTCATGATCTGGGACATGCATTCCTGTCAGCATGGACTGGAGCAAGCCTGAACACACTTGCTACCTTACTGGAGAGTTCCTGGGTGCACTTGGTGCTCAGGACAAGAATACAACAGGCTGTGGAACATATTATGTCCATTTTTAACTTGTTGCTTTCTCTGCAAATAAGGTTTATGGAGTCACACTACAGGTTGTGTTGAAGAGTTTATGTATTTCTAATGACTTTGTAATTAAGCAAATTTGGCAAATGACTTGGAGGTAATGAAGTCACTGTTATTTCCTAGGTTATGGCCTAAAATCTCCTTTAATAGCAAGCGCCTATTGAGGCACCTAATGAGGTACCTAACGAGGTACAGTTATGTCATTGTGTCTATTTCAGCTTCTAAAACAGATGCTTTCAATTTTTCTTCTTTAACCTGATTTAGTTGTGCTTTTATTTAACAGTTAATTTGTATTCTCTCAAATTATTTTTGTCTGCTTTTTGGCTTCAACTTGAGAGCAAATACAGATGTCTATTGCAGGGGGTGATAATTAACATGTAAGCACAGCTCATAAGAAATACTGATGTGTATCTTCTTGTTTCTGACTGTAGTAAACTAGTTTTGTCCTCTTAACAAGAGCTGCAACAAGATAAATGAAACTTGTTTTGAACCCCCTTAAATTATTGTTTAGCTTTGTTTTACAGCAAACGGGAATACCTCCTGTAGCTGCAGATGAGTGCAACATGTATGAAGGATTGTGAAGCTGCTGTGATGTTATGGCTCTGTGTAGTTGGGCCATGCTGACTTGCCTGTATTTTTTCCAGCTCCCTGTTACAGATAAAATCAGACTTATTGCACAGCAGATCTATGGGGCAAGTGACATTGAGCTACTTCCAGAAGCACAGGAGAAAGTCACCTTGTACACTAAGCAGGTTAGTTTTTCCGTGCCATCTGCTACCCAGTGATGCTTTTCATTCAGAATGGTTATACTGAACAGTGCTGTTCAAACTGTGTATAAAGGGAATCATCACACGATACATGTCCTTGCCCAGGACTCGTTGAATACCTCTGTGGCAGAAGAGTATGAGAAGGTGGAGTGGGAAGGAAGAAACAGAACTCCTGTGGTCCAGTCATATGTCCCTAATACTGTGTGATGGGTGGGCGAATTCAGTGATCTTTACTTTCCAATCCTTCAGCAATTTGGTAATTAGGGAACTGCAAATGCTCAGACTGATTCTAAATAGTCTCTGATTTTATTTATTTTGTCATGTCCCACTGAGTTGTCTGAACTGTTTTTGAACATGTATACCTTTTTGGCAGCCCCAGCTGTATTGGGGTAAGAGTTCCACAACTGATATAATACTTCTTGTGAAAACATGGCTACTTTTACAAATTTAGAACCTGGCGTCTGGTTGTTGATTAGATGCTTTCTGGTTGTTGTATTGGTTTTCTTTAGCATGGTATTCTTACGCATTTACCTGCTTTTCAGATAGGTTCTGCATTAATGAAGGTCTGTAAAGGGCTTTGAAGAGAAGAGTAAAGTTGAGAACAATCAGTGCTTTGTTTACAGTGTGCTTGAATAATTTTGCTTTTGGAGTCCTTTAACTGCTGGTGTACTTAGTTTCTTGCTTTTGTATCTCTCATACATTCCTTTACAATTCTATTGAAATACCATAGCTGTGTAATTGCTACTTCGTCACAATGTGCAATTATATTGATCCGACATTTCTAATTAACCAACCTCAGCTGAACAAGAACTTTAGTTCTGAGCTGTTTAAACTAACGTTTTGGGATAAGAGTAGAAAGTAAGCCAGCTATCAAGATATCTACCACTTCCATACCATTAACCTTTTCCTCAGTTGGCTGTTCTTCCCTTAGTACTGGGGAGTGAGGCAGAATCTGGGAGAAGGAATGGGGATGCAGAATGGTCAGTGGATCTGACAGGCTGTGGACGAAGCAATTGGTGAAGCATAATATGAGACGATAACACAGAGAATGGCAGAATAGTGTAATTACATCAGAATACAGGAACGGTTACTGGTTTTTTTTCACTTATTTTTTTTCCTCCTCTTTCTCTTTCCTTTTTCATTGCTTTGCCCAGGGATTTGGAAACCTCCCGATCTGCATGGCTAAAACTCACTTATCATTGTCTCATGACCCTGAACAAAAAGGAGCACCTACAGGTTTTATCCTGCCAATCCGAGATATTCGGGCGAGTGTTGGTGCTGGATTCCTGTATCCGCTGGTAGGAACAGTAAGTGATTGAGTAAAACCCTGAACTGCGGGGTGTGGAAAAAAAAAAAAACTTCATGCGCATTCCAGTTACAAAAGGTATCTTAACTGACCAGAGTCCTTGTCATCTACAGATGATGATTTAACAGTCCAGTGTATTAAATGCCCTTAATTGGGGTTTTCCAGGGGGAAGAGGGAAGCTAAAACAGACCCTTCAGATATTTAGCAAGCCCCCAGTGTACTTCCCAGGTCCCACATATCTGTCTTCCTGGATTCTGAGGAAAGAGTGAGCTCTGTATCTAAGGAATTCTAGGAACTACAGACTGATGGAGGGGATAGGAGAAATCCTTGCCCCCATAGCTGCATTCCTGAAGCACTTTGCAGTATTGCAGCAGTGTGCATCTGCAGGTCAGTATAGAACAAAACAACTCTTCCAAAGCTTACAAAGCAAACAGTTTTTGTTGAGACACCTCCAAAGCAAAGCTGACCTGTATTATTAATCATTTGTCAGTTTTGTCAGTCTCCCCTTACATTTGTTTTGTGGTGTTTTTTTTCTGACTTTTTTTTGCTGACCATCTGTTCCAACAATTTATTTCCCTATGCCCTTGAGTTTTTAGTTTCTGTTCTTTGAGATGAATGGCATAATGTCAGCCAAGAGGAGAGAGAGTAGCTACCATGGAAGCAGGATCCTGGAATAGCTTTGATATGAATGGGCTGGCAGAAAGAGGAGCTACCTGCAAAATGAACTAGCATTCAGGTTTGTGTCCAAAGAAAGAATGTTAGGATGAAAGGCTCCACTGGAAATCTTATCTGGAGAATCTGTTCTGGGTAAATGCTAAGTAACTTGTTAGATTATTGCAGGAGCAGTTGGAGCAAACAAACCTGTCTTTTTCTTATTATTCTTGGGCCTAAACCTTTTTTTCTTTTTGCTGAAGTCTTCATGGCAACATATTTGTTTTAATTAGCTTTGTTTCAAAACCATTAAGGGCAAATGGCTCAGATACTGAAATTTGTTGATTTAAGAGCTGGATCCTTTCCTCCTTCAAATGCTAGCTCTCCAAGAGCCAAATACTGAATATCTTTTTCTTTTAATTCTTTTTTTAATAAAAAAATAAGGGTTTTCCAGATTACCCAACATAAATAAAATAACCACATCCTGAGTAAAGTCTGGCTTATACATCTTTTTAAGGAGTACTGCATGTGTGTTGGGATAAAATGAGAGATAGTGTGCTCATTCCTGTTATTAATGACTTTTTTGCAAGCCAAGATTTAATCCAAACAATGATGTTTTGGATATTTATAAGTACTAGAGAAGGAAGGAGTACACAGCATTAATGAGATACGCAATAGAAAGATGTTTACAGACATAGAAACTAATGTTTTGACTTTTTTCTGATGTCTTCCATTTCTATGAAGTTGGAGTCTCCTCTCTGCTCCCTTCACAAATTTGTAATGTTTTCTTGGACATGCAGTTAATCATGATGTTAACTCTGCCGGAATTAACAGTAAGCCTTCTGGTTAGGGACATGAAGATCACTCTTCTGTGGTGTCTACTAAGCCAGGGAGGAGATTTCATTTTGAGAAGCAACCCAGGGCATTTTGAATCAGACCACTATTTTAAGCCCATTCAACAGGAGGTGTGTTAGCTTCAGAGTCATTTTTTGGCAGCAGCCATTGAACTGTGAGCTAAAAACAGTAAAAACACTGCTCTCCCTGGAATATCTATGTGAAACTTGAAGTGAAATTAATCAACAGTGCATGCATATTCTTGTTATTCTGCAGTTAATTGCAAAGGTATATCATATGTCATACTTCTAAATTTTCTCAACTTCTGAGCTTTGTGTTTTTCTTTCATTTTTGGCTCCGAGTTGAAGCTGTTGTTCTTTAATGAAATACCTTTGAGGCTTAAAAGGAAATATAATTTCAAGGTGAGAAGGTGTGGTGAGAACAGATAAACCCTTCTAGACACTTTGGATCTCTTAATGATTTGGCTCTTGAGAGTGACATGTTTATCCAACTAAATGTAAAGAAATGAGAACCATATCTGAGGTCCACTCCTCTCTGTGGTCCACTCTTCCCTGTCCTGGAATGGAACAGCTATGACAAAAAGTCAGTGCAGTCCTAGAATTCATTACAAAAGGTAACCTTGAAGTGGTTTTTACCTTTGCATAAGGCATGTATGTCCTGCAGGTACCAGTCCATGGGACTGGTAATAGCACTTTTAAATAGCTTAGGAAAATGGGATGGGATTCCAAAAGCTCCCAGAGTTTTGAGATCTGCAGAAAATGCCTAACCTTGCTGCTGGGCTTATTATCCAAATTTGATTGGTGTACAAAATACTTGCTCAGGGAGAAAATACCAGGTTGCTAAAGAGATCTTTAACCTAATGGAGACAGGCATAGCAATTACTGGTTGTGAAAGCTGAGGCTTTGTGATGTAAATGGAAAGTGAGACATTGAATTTTTATTTATGGGGTAAATGACCACTGGCACAAACTGTCAAGCATGGTCATGAATTGTCCATGTTTGTAGGATGTCCATGTTAGCGCTGCTGGGCTAAACACTGAGTTAGTGAAGGCAAAATTGTCATCTGCATTAGTAAATCAGGCCAAGCGTAGTCCCTGCTGACTTCGCATTTTGCAGCTCTGAAAGTAGGTATTCAACAGTGGGACAACTTGAAAGGACTGCCCTGAGGCAAGCATAGTGCAGGCAGCTGTTTTGCTAGCTTCGGTTCTGCCACTGCACAACCACTCTGACTTGCATACCTCAGAAATGTTCCAGTCAGGAAAGCTGACCTGTCCGTTTCTAATTAAGCTTTATTGCAGTTTAAAACAACAACAAATAAAAAACTATTAAAGCTCTTGTTTCAACAATAATTATCCCTAATTATATTACAGTTAAAGTTCTAGAATCTTAGAGTTTTAATCAATTGAGACGTTATAGTCTGCAAAGTTGTAGTAAAACATGCGTCATCATTTCAATAACCAGCAAGCTGCCACAAGCAATTATTGTCACCTCACAGCAAAGTCTGTGAACACT
Organism: Oxyura jamaicensis; assembly: GCF_011077185.1. Classification (NCBI taxonomy): domain Eukaryota; kingdom Metazoa; phylum Chordata; class Aves; order Anseriformes; family Anatidae; genus Oxyura; species Oxyura jamaicensis. The sequence goes on along the minus strand of NC_048897.1, from coordinate 47,093,891 downwards.
CATGTAACGGTTGGTCAGCTGGATGCTTAAGTGCTTTGCCAAATCCTGGCCACAGTCCCTGGCAGAGGCTGAACTGTATACCACATCTATCTACTAAGCCAGTTCCTGGTTCTTGCAGTATGCTTCAAAATGGTGTTTGACCATCACCCGGCTAGTATGTAGGTGTGCAAGGAGCTGTTGCCAACACAGTTCTCAGCAGAAAGTAAGTATTAGATCTTGTGTGCAAAGCTACGCTGGTTCTGTTTTAACAGTTGATCTTTTGTTGTCCAGATGAGCACTATGCCAGGACTTCCTACAAGACCCTGTTTTTATGATATAGACTTGGACCCATTGTCAGGAGAAGTAAATGGTCTCTTCTGAAAAGAATTGTTAACCAAAGGTAGGTGCCACCTTCAGGTTAGAAGGCTTTAAATGTTTGGGCTTTATTTCTCAACTTGAGAAAATGGAGTTAAGCCAATTTCATGTTATGCCATATGTTTCCAAATGACATGTGATTATAATTCAACCTGGAAGTTGCCTGCAGACTATATAATCGTAATTAAATTTATTTTTCTTTTTAGCTCCCAGAAGAACACCTGATGAGTCATGTAAACGGAACTATGCCATGATCTTTAAGTCAAAACAAGATATGACTGAGCTTACAGTGCAAGAAGTGACTGGAAGGAGGAGTGCTGAAGGATCAAACGATTATTTTTAATCCATAATAATTTTTAAACTGCTGTGTTCCAAGCTAGCCGAAACTAAGTATATAAAGTATACTTGCTGTACAACCTTCCTGCTTCATAATTGTAGCTGAAGCAGAATACAGAAACTTGGGTTTAGTGACCTCTTGATTCAGTGAGATGATTTTAATTATTAAAAATCCGAAAGCTGGTGCTCTTTGGAACAGTCTTGCAACTTAGTTGCCATAACAGTAGGTTTTTTGTGGAATGTATTATCTTTGGAAGTCTTGTGCACTGTAATATTCCTACTTGCTGTACTGAATTCTATATCCCTGTCTCGCACGGTGAGAGAATTGGCCCTGTTATGAAATTGCACCAATTTCATTTAAAAGAGGGAACAAGGAAGAATGCTTTTCCATGTCAACTCTTTCCAGAAGTGCTCACCCTGGCTTCTGCTGTGAATTATTTCTGCAGACACCTGAGCTATATCAAATTTCTCCTTAAGAAAGCCCAGCTATGACTACCAGATTGTATTTTTACTGGAAATTGAATCCCTGGATATCAGATCTGTAGAGACTGGATCTCTAGGCCATGTCCATGGCTTTGACCAAATGTGTCTTCTGAACCTTTTTATGCTCAACAGTAAGTACAGTTATACCATCGACCAGCCTTGTTTCCTAAGGTACCTTTTTGGTGAACAAAGACAATGTGAGTAGTGATCAAGTCATTTATTGTAGGCTTTGTCAGCAGGCCAAAAATCATTTTGTAACAAAAATATAGTTGCTGCCAGATTTTTGACTAATACAAATAAATTGGTAAATACTTCCAGTGCTTCTTGGGTTTTAATATATGCGCTGAGATTAATGAGGAGAATTTATTTCTGTGATTAACTACATACCGCGGCAGTCCCAGTATTGACAATTATAAGTGATTATTGCAGTAATAAGTTGCCTGCAATGCAGCACTGTGTTTCATTTTTCTATGTGTTTATTTTTGTTTCTTATCCTATATGGTGTGTGTCATCTATAGGAAATAAACTACCTGAATTATTCAGTGGATTTGAGTTACTCACAGTTGACTGCAAAAGATCTGAATTAAGATGCTAGTTTTATTGACTGCCCTGCTTGCAGCTAAATATTTTTGGCCTCCCCTTTCTTTATAAACCAGCCAGGTCCATCTACTTTGATCAGGACTGAATCTAAAAATGTTTGGATTTTGGTGAGAACTGGGAGATGGGTGGTGTAGGTGTGCACCAATGTAAGGGTGCATCTGTAGTACACAGATGCTATATATAGAGAGAGCAAGTTATTCAAGAGGGGAGAATAATTGTATAAAAATTACCTGGTTGTCACAGAAGCAGAGACAGTAATTTAAACTGTCGTAAGAGCATTTGAGAGACATTCGCAGCCCCCTAAAATTTCCTTTTTGATGGTGTTCAGCTGAAAAGTTAATGGCAATCAGGTTTTCTAGAGTGCATAAAGGCCCTTGGGTCAGAAGGGACATTCCCCAGTTATTGCACCAGTCCAACTGCCTGGCTGAAAGTGCCTCTTCACCTGCAGCACCTTGGCGAAGCCTTCCCTTGCAGCAGATTGCCGCAGCTGATGCTGCCAAGACTGCTGTCAGTTCCTACATTTCATCTTCCTTCTCTCCTCTTGCAGAGGCTTCCCCGTTGCACTGCTTTCCTGCAAGTGCTCTGTTCCACCTTCGTTTGATGCTTATGAAAAATGGGATAAGTGCAAATTTATGCTAAGATTAACCTCCTTTTAGTTCAGCATGAGATCACAGACATGTGCTTGAGTGAGATGGTTCAAGAGGTCGCTTGTCTGCATCCTGCAGGGAGGCAAAGCAGCGGCTCAGGCACAGAACTGTTGGAGGGGTTGCTACGCACGGGGGGACAGGTGGTGACAAAGTGTAAGGGCCAGCAGCAAATAATGGAAAATAGCCCTCAGCATCTCCAGAGGTGAGTGGCAGATGCTTTTCTAACCAGCACTTTAAACCTAGTAGGAAGTGTATTCCCCACTGGCCCTACCCTACATCTTGCAGGACTGTTTCATAAATAGGGCTGCGGTGTTTTTAACTCTTTACTTTGTGACTAAGCAACTAAGTATGGCAGTTGGTCCTTGCCCTATCAAATAGGACACACAAGACACTTAATCTCTTCTAACTGGATATTGATTGAAAGGTTGTCTTCTCTTCCTGTTGCCTAATGAAAAAACTATGTACAAATTTAGGCTGTAGGCTATTTGTGGGCCCAGAGTCCTTAGCTGGTGTTAGGGCTGTCCATTCCCCTAGCTGTGCTGTAATGAGAGTCTTGCGTCAGGTCTTGTAAGAAACAATACAGATTTTTTGACTAACAGTAAGGACAAAAGGAGGAGGTGTTACTTGGCCGGCTTGCTGCACATCACTGGTGCTTCAGTGCGCACCCAGAAAGACCATCAGAGCCTGCAGAGGGGTTAGGTTCTTTCAAGTATGAAAGTTTACCCATCTTCCGAGCAGATCCGCTGCTTGCTGCTGAACCTGTTATCTATCTGAACCTGTTATCCATCTTCCTTGTCTCATACCCTTCAGTGCTACCATCTTCCCCTGAAACGCCAGGAATAATTGAATTCTGGCCGAGGTGGTTTCAAAGGGGATTGATTAGAAGCTGCCTCCTTCTCGCCACCCCGGAGGTAGCGCACGCACGTTAGCAATCCTCATTACCGCTGCCTGCCTCCGCCTGGAGCCAGGGGAAATATCCTTGCGCTGAGGGGCCTTGCTCAGCTTTAACACAGAAGTGTATTGTAATTAGAACCCACTGCGCACCCCGTGGAGAGGAGCCGTTTCCAAATGAAGATTATTATCCTGAGTGAATGCAAGCAAACACATCTCTTAGGGGAGCTTTTAAAATTGCAATTCCTCGTGGTTACATGATACACGCTTCTGTCCTACTGGCTGAAATTTCAGCCAGAAGAACCCCTTCTACCTTTTTTTCTATGAGCACACTAGGGGAGGGGGAGGCCACGTATATTTTTCTAAGGCTAGCCTATGCTGGAAGCCCCTTGCAAGTTCCAAGTATGCTGCCTCGCCTGGTTTCTTATGTGCAAGCATGCTGTGAAGCAGTTAACATCCTTGAAACATTTGTGGGCGTCAGTTAGCTCCCCGTTGCGATGAATGGGGACATTCAAGCATCTCAAACTACAGTTTCATGTAGTTCTTCCACTGCACTGGGTAGTCCTTTTTCCAGAGGCCCTCCCATCAATCATAACAGCTGGAGATGCAATTTTTTAAAGTCAGATCTCAGTAGATGTGAAGAAAAAGGCCCATGAGAAAGAGGTACTTACCTGTTATTTTGGGGCAAAGATTGGCCTAAATCTAGACCTGGATGCTGCTACCACCAGCCCTAAATGTGCAGTGACCCAAACAGCATGGGCTTGATGCCAGCAAAGGTTTCAGGTGGGACAAAAACAGCTGCCAGGAGCAAGAGTCCCTTCCTTCCTACGCTGTCGGGACGTACCTGCTCTACAAACCCCAGCAGCCCCTTCCTCCTGGGCGTGCTCTGCTCCCACCGAGCCCCTTGCTGCTCTTGGGATCCGAGTTGGAAACCGCAGCTCAGGCGCTGGGAGGACCTTGGCCTCGGGTGTAGTTTGCGGTTTGTGCATCTGCTGCTGCTGTGCGCGACCTGGGAGAGGAAGAAGGGATGCTCGGGGAGAGGGCAAGGGCTGCTGCCCTGGGAGCGTCAGGATGCTATCTCGCCAGAAGGGAGGGATGGCTCCCCGTAAGATGAGGGCACGCTTCCCATAAGAGCCAGGGACGCTGCCTGCCAGGAGATGCGGGCGCTGCCCCGTGTGAGGAGGGATGCTGCCCCCTTTCCCCATCCCCACGCTCCCGGGGAGGCTGCGAGAGGGCTCCCCCCGCGCACCCCCGGTACCGAGAGCGGGTCGGGGGCTGCCGGCGGCCGCTAGGGCGGGGGCAGGGGGGCGGGGGGCTGCCGGCAGCGCCCTCCCCGCCGGTCCGGGGGCGCGGCTGCAGCGGGAGGCGGCGGCAGCGCAGCCGCGCAGGAGCCGCGCAGGAGCCGCGGCCGGGCCGCGCAGCAGGTGAGGCGCGTGAGGGCGGCGGGGGGCGAGCACCGCAACGGGGACGGGGAACGGGGGTTCCGGGGGGGGGGGCGCTGGGGGCCGCTGCAGCCCCGAGGAGCATCCTCACGTCCCCTCCAAGCGGTTTGGGGACCGGGGGGCTGGCGGGGATGCGGCGGTGCACGGCGGATCCTGGTCCCCGCTGAAAATTCCCCATCCACCAAAAAAAAAAAAAAAAAAAAAAAAAAAAAAACTTCCTGGGATGAGCCGGGCTGTGCCGGGAGCACCGGGCTGCTGTCCTTCACACGTGCTTCTGGCAGCTGGATGCGTTTTCCGCTTCGGAACGGGCAGGGGAAAGGAAAAGCGGCGCGGTGAGGAAAGCCCCTGCGGAGCCCGGAGCCCGCGATGGGGTCGGCGGCGGGGCCCCGGCCCCGGAATCGCTCCGGCAACCGCGGCCCCAGCGCTCGGATGGTGCCGCCAGGAGCGACCGCGGGAATTGTTCCGCTACCCGCGGCGGGGCGCGAAACGCTCTTCAAGAATTTCCCCAAGTAGTCGAGACAGCCACCGAGAAGTTGGGCTGCTCGCTGTAATATGCGTTTTTATCTCCAAAAGCGTTCTGATGGTGGTTCGAGGCCTTTTTTTTTTTTTTTTTTTTTTTTTTAAGGGTTACATACATCTTTCTTTTGATGAACACATGCAGTGTTAATTGAGGTTGCCATGGAAGGCATGCACGTAGTATAAATATGCTTCCTTCTAGCCATGTGATTTCTCTTTTGTATTCCACCAGCCTCTTCTTGTATTCTGTGTTTTGCATACTGTCATATGGTGCATTAAAGATAAAAATATCTGCTGTCTCAGAGTGTAATTTCCCTAGCTGGAACTATGAGTGCATATGGAGCTGTGGGGGAAAGATTTAGCTAACCGTAGGAGAAGAAAATATATGCGTGTGTGTGTAATATATTTGCCATAATGTGGGCAATTAAAAATATATAGCTGCTTCTGCCACGCAAAATAGTATTTTCTGTGGTGGAATGTCACTAGGTTGCCATAATAGTGGCTTTATTTTGCCTTTGCATACTGATGCTCATTAGTGGAAAAAACTGCTGTGGTGCATCCTGAGGTAGAACTGCTTTACCACCCCTCGTCTGCATCTCAGACTAAAATGTTATGCTAAAAAATACTTTTCGATACTTTAATTTTTGCCCTGCTGTTCTTAACATTTCTTTGTTATGTTACAGATCAGAGATGCATCGGCTGCACTTCGAGGCAAAGCTCAACTAACCTGCGGTGGGAACTGAAGCATAAAGCAGAGGCAAAGTAGCAGCTGACCTTGTCACTGGGGGGCAGAGCACCGCCGCCGTTTTACTGTTGCTTCAAGCAAGTTCCTTGTGCGATGTGAATTGCAGGTGGCTCAGCCAACGCCGGTTCTTCCCAGGTCCGTGGGGTGAATAAAAATTGTTAACTCTTGGCTTGATTTGTCATCCTTTGGGGGAATAAAAAACAGTGTCAGACTGTCTGTTACATGGTCATATTGTTAGACCACGCGCAACTTGAAGTGGGTTATCCTGGAGGTGAGAGTGACTCTGGCCAGTGAAGCAAAGGAGAGCTGGTTCTTAAAGTCTGCCCAGAACTCCTTGGAGAGGTGATAAAGTGAGTAAGAAGACGAATGGGAGTTATAAAGTGGATGCAATAGCTTTATCAGAACTCCTCTCTGCACACTGCCACATCAGCTCGTTAAAAACCAACTACCATTGTTTTGAGAACAGTATGGAAAAAAAGCCCTTTGAGCATCCCTGCAGCTCTTACGTCTGATGCATTAACCAAGAAAACCGATCATACAGCACAAAGAGAGGTGCAAATATGGCAAAGGCAGCTAAGGAAATTCAAATGGAGAACCCAAAAGAGCTGGAGACCCAGAGTGCAGGGACAACGTGCTCCCCGTCAGAAGAACAGGCAGAAAAACCCTCCATGCTCTGCTTCAAGAAGCGGACGAAGTCCTGTAAGAAGGGGCTGGCCATGAAGGATGCGTGCGAAGGAGCTTCTGCAGCCTCGGAGGAGAAAAGCCAATGCACAGACCAAGGGGAGGCAAAAGTTTCTGCTCAACCACGATCCTCCAGAGGAGCCTGGGCAGCTATTAAAAGTCTCACAAGACCTCGGAGAAGGCAAAAATCTTCTTCACGGAAGAAGGTGCCCTCCGATTCCCAGGTGCAGCTGGAGATAGATGCTGAGGAGGGCTGCACACAAGGTTTCCCAAGGAAAAAGGCAAGCTCGGGTGTGAAGATGCCCTGCATACGGTTCTCAAGAGGCAAGAAAAAGCGCAGCCCCTCTGAGGGAGTGGAGGAGTCAGAGGGCAGTGTCCAAGCAAATGAAGAGATGGGCATTTTTAATAAAGCCATTGAGGAGCCAGAGGACTTGGCCTCAGCAGAGGAGCCAAGCAAGGCTGAGCCCTCCAGCCCGCTCCCTGTGAAGGTGGACCAGGAGGACAAGGGTACAGTAGAGGAAGGGGCTGATGCTGGTAGGAAGAGTGAGCCCTCGGCTGAGCCCGGGCCTGACGTGGATGAACATGCAGAGCACACTGCTCAGTCCCAAATCACCAGTTCAGAGGCAGTTGATGAACACGCAGAACACACCACACCATCAGAAATCACCAGTTCAGAGGCAGTTGGTGAACATGCAGAACACACCACTCCATCAGGAATCACCAGTTCAGAGGCAGTTGAACACGCAGAACGCACCACACCGTTAGAAATCACCAGTTCAGTGGCAGTTGATGAACATGCAGAATGCACCACACCATTAGAAATCAGTTCAGAGGCAGTCGGTGAACATGCAGAACACACCACTCCATCAGGAATCACCAGTTCAGAGGCAGTTGATGAACACGCTGAACACACCACTCCGTCAGAAATCACCAGTTCAGTGGCAGTCGATGAAACCATTCAGGAACAGCTGCCCAAGGGGAGTCCGCACCAAACTGCAGTGCACGTGGAAGAGAGGGAAGTCCCTGCCGAAACGCCGGTTTCCACAGAGCAGCCCAACAGCACCCCTGAAATCACCGAGGTGCAGGAAATAGCTAATATCTGCAAAGAGCTGCCTGAACGGGATGAATCAGAGAGGAACACAGATCTCCCCGAGGAGTGCAAAGCTGAAGAGACTGTAATGGATTTCAGTCAGTCAGCATTTAAAGACGAGGCAGCGAGCATTCAGAGCAGCTCCAGCCACCGGGAGAAACCTGAAGTCAACATGGGCACCTGCGTCGGCATCGTCATCACTGTCACCGAAGCCGTGGACTCTGACAACAACGACTCTGACCAGGACTATGAGCCGACCCTGGTTTTGCACCACAATAAGCAAAAAGGGAATAAAAAATCAAGTGGGAGCTTTGATTTTGGTCAAAAAGAGGGCCCTGAGGCTGGCAGCAGTGCCCTGGTGGAGGAGAAAGGCCTGGGTGACCAGGGGCACAGGACTTCAGATCAGTATGAGTTGCTCCTCATAGAAACAGCATCTTCCCTCGTGAAGGCGGCCATCCAGTCATCCATAGAGCAGCTGGTCAATGAGATGGCTCTGGAACAGAACAAACACAACAGTTTCCTGTGATGGTGGCAATGCCTCCAAAACAGGAGTAGGGGGAGCGTTTTCAAGCTGCTGTGGCCTAAGGGGGAGAGCAAGGGGGGCCCCCCGGGGCCATGGTGTAGTTAGCGCTGCATGCCCGTGAAATTGTGTGTGTGTGTGTGTGAAATGGGTCCTGGGATGTGTGGCAGGCCCTGCTCTGCACAGGGCATCCTCTGGGCCTGGGGCTGCAGTCAGCATGACTGCCTATAGCTACAGGAAAATTAAGGCGTTGCAGTGTTTTCGTTTATTTGCATCTTTACATTGAGGCCACGTTTCTGCCTCCATCCATTCCATATTTCCCCACTGTTAATGGTGTAGGTGTGTACGTATAGTTAGGGAAAGGTCCGAGGGGCAGCAAGCACCTTCCTGCCCTGGGTTCAGTTGGGTGCACAGGGCTCAGCAGGTGACGGGACTGCAATGTGCAATAAAGATGTCAAGGCCAAGCAGGCCAGGGCTGGCATTCAGTGTTGTACACAGGGGTTAAAAACAAGGGTCACCCCTGTGGTCACATTGGATGAAACTGGGTGGCTGCAGCGAGCAGCGCTTCTCGTCCAGCCTGATTCCCTGCCAGAAGCAGCCTGCTCATGGCCAGGCATAGCACAGCACACTGTCAGCTCCCCTTGCTGACCCCAGGCTGTGCAAATGCCAAGAAAATGCCAGTACATGGCTTGCTGGGGGCTGCTCCAGCACTTCCAGGAGCAGTGTGCAGGATTGCCTGTGGCCAGTCTGGAGCGTGCCTGCCACAGGGAGCCCCTTGCCTTTGCCTTTCTTTGTCTGTCGTGGTGAAGCTGTCTGTGGATGTAGCGTACTTTTGATATGTGGCATGTAATATAAATAGCAGTGAGCTGCATGCAACTCTTGCCTCAGTGTTGAAATAGCTCGGCAGCAGTGATGTGCTGCAGGTGGTGAAATCGCTCTAAGTCAGGAGCAGATTTGGTCAGGCTGCTGGCGGCGTCCCTGTGTGCGGGCAGCAGTCTGTCCCTTTGCCTGGCTGCAAAGCCCTCCTGACATGACTGCAGCGAACCTGGCATCGTTCCCCTCTTTTTCCCCCAGACTCTCCTCTGGCTCTGTGGCAGTAAGTCTGAAACGCATCCTGAAATGCCAGAGCAACCCCACCAAAGTCCTCAGGGAAAACCCAGACACCAGGGCCTGGGGACACTGCCATGAAATGCCCGAAAAGGCCGGGTGCTGTCCAAAAACACAAGCTGCTCTGCTACAAGAGGGCTTGCTTGCAGCGTGTGTGCACACGCGTGGTGCGTGTGGGCATGCGTCACCTCTCACTGCCAGCCCTCTGAAAGAAAGGGGCCTTTTGATAATTTTGGAGTGCAGCTGTGTGGTTGTGATTTACGTACGGCTGCATGAACGTTCGCCTGTTCTGCTGAGAAAATTCTCCTGCCTGTTTCTCAGCTTGTACAGAAATAGCAGCCTCCCCTGGCGATTGCTCATTGACCACAGTGGGAATACGGAGGTTTCTCTTCCCGGTGCAGTATTTGGGTTCCTGTTAAAACACAAGGGCTGACAACCTTCCTGGTACCCGGGGCACAACCACGTTTTAAACTTTGATACGGGATCTCCATCATTATTAGAGGACTGCTAGCAGTGAGTGCCACAACTTGTTTCTGCACAAGTAAAACAGGGAAAAAATCAGAGGGTGTTTAAAAAAAAAAAAAAAAAAAAAAAGTGTCGTCTTTTTCTGTGAATTTATTTAATAAGCTATCAATAATTCATTGTGTACAATATTAATGGCTTTGTACTTCATACCATTCCTTTCAGGCACTTTGCCGTAACTTTGAAAGGGGCTGTTTTAGGACGGCACCTACCTGCGGAGATGCCGCAGTGCCCGCAGGAGCCATGCCCAGGATGGAGGCTGCGTGGGGCCCTGCTAGGCCCGGGACACGGCAGCGCCTGGCAAAGGGCAGCAGCATCCCCATGCCGTGCTGAGGAGGGGGAAGCCTGCACTCTCATCAAGAAATGCAAAAGATGTACATATAACAGGCAGTTGCTTCATTAAAGTCGAGTGTACCTCTTGTTTTCTGGCCTTGTGTTTGACTGGGCAGATGTGGAGAGATTTGTACGTGAGCAGATGAACCCACCTGACGGCGCTCAGTTGTGTCCAGCCTTTTCAAGTGGCCATACAGTGAGCAGAGAGAGATCAAAATGTTATTAATAGACCCAAAATGTTTTGAGGCTTGCTCATTTTTATAAGGCTTCCTTTTGGTTGCTGGTCAGTCGCTTCCACTCGCAGATTCCGGGGAGCCCACGGACTACAGTAAGCTGTTTAGGAGGGATCACGGACCTCTTCTGGCTAAGAGAAGCTGCCCTGCTGCCCGACAGCCGAATTCACTGCGGGGTGATCTGTTCTGCCGGAGCATCAGAGCATCTGCAGGCTGAGGAGAGCCCAGCCCCACAGAACATGGCTCGGGACAGATACTGTCAATGCAGCACAAAGGGCTTTGTCTCCCGAGGCTGCTGGCTGCAGGATTTCTGCTGGCAGGCCTCAGGTCCGCGATCTCCTGGCCGGCAGCTCCGCGCTGATGGGAGGCAGAGGGGAGAGCAGCAACCGTCGTGTCCCAGAGCTTTCTGCTACCATCGAGTGGGTCCCACAACCTAACTGTTTTTATTTTTTTTGCATAATGTCTTTCATGCAAAGACTCCAGGCACTTTATACAATATAAAAAAAAAAATACATTTTTAACAGTGTTATTTGCAGAACAAAATATACACTTCTAACAGCCATTAATGACTTAAATAAGACTCTTCATGCCTTCATTATGATTAGAGAATTGGACATTAATAAAACATAAGGACTTTATTCTTTTGGAGAATAAATTTTTGGAGAAGCATGTGGCTGCCTGGCTGCGCGAGAGCACCAATGGGCAGATTGGGTTTAGGACTGTTTTCTTCATGGGCAGCTGCAAGAAACAGGAATGGTGCGTAACCTTGGTCTCCTATAGACCAGTTCAGACTGCTCCTGGGCCACCTGCCCTCCCATCCAGGAGTTCATTGCTCTGCCGCACCTCTTGGTTACAGAAGCATTGCCTTGTAGCAGCATCATAATGAATTAATTTGTTCTGCTCACCCCACAGTCTGTGCCGCTGCTTTTTTCCCAGATGTTTCCAGTGCTCCTCTTGGCAGGGACTATCCAGCTTTCTATTCAACAAGTCCCCTCTCCATGCTTTGCCATGTCACTTTAAGTATTTTCATTTCCCACAGCTTTTTTTTTTTTTTTTTTTTTTTTTTTTTTAATTTTTAGCAGCAAAGAAGAGAGTGTTTAAATAGCGTAACTCGTGCTCAGGAACACTTCCAGAGGGATAAAAAGCTTTTCTGTTATGTCAACACTGAGCCCAGCAGAAAACAAGTGTATTTGCTGAAACATTCCTTGTGAAAATTGCTGGTTGACAATGAAGGCTCAAACAAATATTGCATTTTCTTTCCTGCCCTGTGGCACCCGAAGAGCATTGAGATGCGCAAGCTGCTGAGGGCCAGACCTCCAGCTGCTGGAGGTTGCTGCTGCCACGCAGACTTCAATCGTCCAAATCTACAGCAAGCAGGAATACAGCATATGAATTTAAGATGCTTTCCCTGAAAAAATGATGGATATTTTCATGTGTGCTTATGTATAAAATGAAAAACTGAGAGAGATTTCACACATGCATAGCATAAATTGGGTAAAGTTGTGAAATACATGGAAATCTTTCTGTTCTGTGCTGGGGAGTGATGGATGGAAGTGGGACCCTGCTGGTGGACTCACGTGTTAGCGGCAGCAAAGCCTTAATGCTGCTTGTCTTATAGATACAGGGCTTCAACCTCTGTAATTCAAAATAATGAAATGCTCCAAGAGAACAGATTGATTTAAACAATTTGCTTTAATATCATTTTACATCTGCAGTTTTATTTCCCAGAGAAATGGTTCTTGTTAGCTCTTGTTGGGTGGTATTAAAGTAATGAAATATTTTAATTTGCAGCCAGATAAAAATCTTTACATTACATGTGTTTTTGTTTAAATAATCAGAGGATGTTATTGCTTATACAGTTATTTAAAGAACAATATAGATGAGCATTTTCAGGAGCCACCACTTGCATGTTTCTTTCTTCTTGCAGCGCGCTGTGAAGAGTGAAATTCTTTGCTAAACATTGGGATTTTTTAGAGTACATTTAGCTGAAAAGTGGATTTCAGCAAAAAAATGCCCCAAACCAGGGGATGCTTTTATCACATAAGAGAGAAATTATAAACACGCTGGATATAAAAGAGGGAATAAAATGTTAAGAAAGCACAATTTGCAATCCTAATGGCTGGGATGAAGGCTGGGGTGGGGGGGTCATGGAGCAGCAGCCCTAGTGCTGCCAGGCTGGGGGGCAGCTGGTCGGCTTCCCCAGGGTGTTTTATCTCAGGTGAAACTCAGGAGGCAAGATGCTGAGCTTTGCTGCGCCTGGGTTTTGAGGGCTGAGGTGCCTGTTTTGGAATATTCAGTGGGAGCATTTCCTCTATTAGGCTGCTTTTGAAGTTGTGTCATTACATTTTCTTAATGAAACATGCAAATCCAGTACGCGCTGTGATTGCGTTTCAGGGAATTCAGCCCTGACACAGCTCCAACTGTAAATACCTCACTGGCATGTAATTCAGGGCAGGTCCATCCTCCCCTTTTTTCTTACCAGTCAGAATAGATTTTCCTAGTGCTGGACTGCTGGGACGCCCACGTAGAGCACTCCTTTTTGGCATACCAAGACAGGAGCAGGAAAGAAAAACCTGTCTGCTTTTTCTCCAGCAGCAAAGCTGAAGATGAGTGCAGCTGTGTGTCGCAACCTGCTGCTGGCAGATTCCCGGGGAGGCTGTGACAAGCCCAAGGTAAACCTCCCTCCTTGGACACTGGTAGCGAACGGTCCAGGCCTGCTTCTCCTTCATGGAAAGGCTGAAATGGAAGATGACCTTGAATTGCCGCCCCCAGCAAGCTGATGGTTTGGGGTGGGTTGTTTTTTCTTTTACTTATTATTCTGTCTGGAATCAAGGAGCAGGGAAAGGCCACCTGCCCACCAGCACCATCACCTGGGCAGCCAGCACCGCTCCCCGCTGGCCTCCCAGAAATTCAGGGTGGTAGAGGGAGAAGGAGACATTGGCAGGTTCGATCTGGCAGGGGAAAAATATTTTAGAGTGCTCACCGGGGAACTGTGAAGCATGCATTGGTCGGTAAGCCCTGAGCTACAGGTGGCATCACCCTGGGTCTTTCTTTGCCTATGCCCATGTGCCCAACCAATGACAGATGTCCAAAAGGAATTATCAGGATCATTATTCTGCATACTGAGACAAAACTTCTATGTTTTCATGGAAAAAAAAATAGTTTTCAAGCCCAGCTGTACATCAGGCAGATTTTTCAAGCATGCTCCTGCCTCACGTTAAGTAATCCGAGTGCCTTCTACATGCAGGGCTAAAACTTCTTGCTGTATCCAGGAGGAGCTGCTGTCCTTGCTCAGAAAATTTAACTGCCTTCTAAAATTATTTCCTATTCACAAGACTGAGAGCGAATGATGCTTGCGAGGGGTGGTTCCAGTTAGCATGGCTCTGCGTTCACAAGGCTTCTATCTCCCAGGCTTCTTCCACTGCTTTAATTATAACAGCGCTTTAACACTTTCAGAGGAAAAATGCTGAAAATACATTTCTTGTATTGCAAACGATGAAAAAAAAAATGCCTCTCCCAGATGTTTGATGACACAGATGCTCGGCACCACAAAGATGAGCCAAAATACACTAAAAAGGGGTGAAATGGTGAAAAAAAAAAAAGTCACTTACACTCCTAGGTTTTCAAAGACTCGCATACAGCCCGTGGCTCTGGTCACAGTATGTTTTGGCTGTCGGCATTATTTGCAGATCAGGATCACCCCCAGGACCTGCACCCGAGGACCCGTACGTGCCCGTGGCAGCCGGCAGGTACCTGCCTGAACCTGACTTCTGCCCGCGGTCACCGCTGTTGTTGCAGCTCCCTTTTAATGGCCGAAAAGCGAACAAACCCATTTCCTGCTGTCCTCAATAGCGAGTCCTTTGTTTACTGTCCTTTGCATGAAACACGCCTGCCATACGTTCATGTCTTGTTGATCTCGGCGGGGTTTGCAGAGGCACCAAGGGCCATTTGACTGTCAATACAAATGAGTACTTGAGGCACTTGAGGCATGCAGCTAAGTTAGGGAGGTGCCCATCTCCCGCTGAAGTGTCTGAAAGCTGCCACTTTTACTTCTTTTCTGCAGCTTTTACCTCTTCCCTGCAGCTCTGTCCCTATCCAGCTTATTCCCCCCCCCCCCGCCCCCGGTGATGCTATTGGGGCTTAAATCAAGTATCGGAAGACTGCTGAGGCAAGCAGCACTCGACAAAGTGTCACACACAAAGGTGGGCTGTTATAAAATACCATTTTTTAGCCATCCTGCAGAAAGAGAAACTGGGGGAGCCCCAGGAGAGCCCGAGGCCCCAGCTGCATGCCACCTGTGGCCCCGCTGATGTGCCAGGGGCTCAGCAGAAGCTGGCAGCCCTGCGGGTCGGGCTGTGTTTGTCTGCCAGCCTTAAAAAAAAAGGCTTTTGAAGCCCAGCTCCACAGCTTGGGTGCAGTCGCACGAGAGCAGACGGAGCAGCTCTAAGGGGCACGCACAGCGAGCAGAGCACTTGGCCTACCAGGCAGGCACTTAAGCACACAGCAAACGGCAGCGTGCGTTGCCTGACATCGTCCGTGCAGGCTCAGAGGCTGTTTGGTTTTTCCCTTTGTCTTAAAACACAAGCTGGCAGCCCTCGGTGGCCGCTCCGTCCCCTGCAGCGTGCAGCTCCCCGCCCGGCAGAGGCAGCGGCCGCCCGCACAAAGAGCCCGGCTGGGCTTTCAGTTTGGCAGTGGTTTAATTGCACATCTTGCTCCGGGACTGTTTCAAAGACCACAGCTCAAGGGGCCTGGCTACAAAGAGATGCGGACCGGGCGTTTTGACAGCGAGCTGTTCTCACCATTGTTCGGATGCCCCTCTACTAAGACAATGACTCAAGTCCCCAGGGGCTGGCAGGACGCTCCCAGCACGCTGCTGCTCCCCCTGAGCTGGATAATGGGATTACTGGGCAGGGAGGGAGCCTCGGCCCTTTGCTGCAGAAGAAATCTCTGTGCCACAAGAGCACCGTGTGTCTGGCTGGGACCCTCCATTCAAGAGCCTGCTCTTGAGGGATGGATGGGCCGGAGCCCGTCTGGCAGGAGGCATGGGTACCTCGGGTGGAAAACTACACAGGGATGAAATGTCAATCCAAGGGGAACACATACAATTTTAAAACCCTCTCGGATTAGATTACTTTTCAGAAATCAAGTCATGATAAATGAAGGGTAAAAAGAGCCCACTTTACCATTTTAATGTGGCTCCAGAAGTAGAGAAGAAATAGCATATTACATATTTGCTCCTAGTAAAACCTTGAGCATTATTTAATCCCCTGACTCAGGTCAGGATGTGGTCCTTAGAGAAGCTCGCTGAGGAGCAGACACTTCCCTGCAGCTTTCATCCCTAGGTGCAAAGACAGCCCAATACTGGGAGGCAACCCTAGAGGGGCATCCACACATCTCTGTTCATGCACTAATCCTTGACAAGGGAGGGAGCAGAAAAGAGGAAAAACGCATTCAAAGCCCTTGAGCTCATGTCTCAAAGCAAATGTAAACGATTCTACTGACAATCACTCTGAGGCTGGCTGAACACAAGGTTGCCACCCCTGCAGCAACACCGTGACAAATTCCCTTGAAAAGATCAGTCTTAGGGCTCCCGCATGTATTTATATTGAGATTTATTAACTGCAATTATACAACACAAACTTCAGGATTTATCTCCTTGATATTTATTTAAATTAAAAACAAATTATTTGGGAAAGAGCAATATTTATTTCCCTCTACACTTCCCTCAACTAGCTTCAGAAGAGCAATTCTAAGGGATACAAACATCCCTTGGTGCCACTCAGTGTCTTAGGGGATGTATAAACCTCACACCCAGCAACACGGTAAGAACTGGAGTAAAGCAGAGCAAGAATAAATTCACATTTATCAAAATGTAACCGAGTTACATGGAGGCTTCCAGGAAGGACTTAGATTGAATTAGCTTGAGTTTAAAAGTTAGTGAAGTAAAAAAGTAAACACGCAGGCCAAACACAGTTCTTCACTAGCTCAGTGGTGATGGGAACGATTGCTGAAGACAGTTCTAGAGAGCAGCCACCCACTGCACAGAAAATGCCCACATATCCAGCACCTGAAGTGGGAGGAAGGACTACTCTACCAGGATCGTATCCACGCTTTCTTGGATAAGATCGGACTCCAATATACATTCGTCCAGGTGGTCCTGAGATAAACTGGGGCTCTTCCCCACGCTCTCACTGTCACCGTAAGGACGAAACCTGGGGGTGGCGGGGCTCTCCAGCCGCTGGCAGCGGCCGTACTTGGGCTGCTTCCCTCTGTGTGTGTACATGTGTTCCAGCAACTGGCTCTTCCGGAAAAATGCACGGCCACAGATGGTGCAACTGACTTTTCTCTTTCTCGAGAACGAGAAATTACAGTTCAGCTCCACCGGCTCGTGGTCCTTGGAGATGAGGGAGAGCTGGCCGATCTGCAGAGGTTCGAGGTCGCCGCAGCTCGGGTGCTCCAGCTGATGCTCGTCCTCTTTGAGGAGGAAGGCCCCGAGGCGGTGACCCTCCCCGGCCTCCCTGCTCTCTGCCAGAGGCTGCACCTCCCCGAGGTCGCTGCTCTCCAGGATGGAGGCCGGCACGCCGAAGGGCAGTGAGCCCGAGACGTGGGTGT
This sequence comes from Oxyura jamaicensis, assembly GCF_011077185.1. NCBI lineage: Eukaryota > Metazoa > Chordata > Aves > Anseriformes > Anatidae > Oxyura > Oxyura jamaicensis. The sequence continues at coordinate 47,076,779 of NC_048897.1, read as the reverse complement.
GCAGGTGCTCCCGCAGCCCCCCGCGGGAGTCGAAGCGCTCCCCGCAGTAGTGACACAAGTGCACCCTGAGGCTGGCCTTGGCAAAGATGGGGCTGGCCACGTCCGGAGAAGGAGGGGTGCAGCTCTGGGACACCACGGGCTCCGAGTCACACTTCTCCTGCTTTACGGACACGGAGAGCTTTGGCAGCTCTTCTGCCGGCTTGACCAGAGCAGCTGGCTGCGCGGCGGGGCGAGCAACCTGCTGGTCGAGGGAGCTGTCGTCGAGCCCGATGGCGAGGGAGAGCTGCAGCTGCGGGTGGTCGCCCTGGGCAGAAGACCTGCTGCCCGGCTTGGCCAGCGTCTCCTTCGCTCCCAGACGTTCCTTGGCCGTTTTGTGAGCAGTTGAGATCTGGATCCCGTACAGGTTTGAAGACTGCACAGCCTCTGACGGGAACACCTGGTTCATCTCGATGGCGATATGGGAGAGGTGGTCTGCGTGGAGAAACCGGATGCCCTCCTCCAGCCGGCTCTGGTTGACGGTCTGCTTCGGCCCCTTCCCGGTGTACATGATATGCAGCAAGTAACTGAAAATGTCAGGCTGGATGTCTGCAGGCTGAATCTTTATGCATTCACTGAAACAAGACAGATGATTAAGTACATACTCAGCTCCCAATTACAGCCCTGATCCATTATCTGCCCATTCATTTGCGCCACCGTTTGCTTTTAGAGCGTGGGCACTGCCGCCTGGCTCCAGATTCAGGGCGAGCAGCACTTGCCAAGCCCTGCAGAAGCACATATGCCTTGTCTGTGCAGCAGAGTGCCTGAGCGTACATTTATCTGTGGGACTGTAACGACTGCGTGCACAAGTGCAGTGAGGAGCCAGCCTCCATCTACCCCCTCGCTCACATGCACACCCAGCTGTGATGGCGCGTAACCAGTGGTGCTGTGTGAGCTGCACCTTGCCAGTGTGCGCCGCTCCAACGACAGGAGGCACAGAGCGTCTGTGTGTTTAAGTAATAAATTCAGCTGCCACCACTGCGTAATCTTTATGAGCTTTGCACTTAAGTGTCAGCAAACAACGTCTATCGCCCAGGAAGTTCGCCCGTCTTCTCACGCCCAGCCGAAGGGCTGCATGCGGGTGGATAATGACTGTCTGGTGAAGGTGCTGGAGGCCGCGACCCTCGCCAGCACAGGCAGGAAGGGGAACAGAGAAGGGATTAATCAGTTACAAGCAGCAAGCTCCAGCTCAGAGGTGAGATTAGAACTCAGCACCAATGTCGTTATACCTGCAGAACCACTTAGGACCCAGCCGGGTGAAACATCTGAGCAGCAGCTTGAAATAAGTGGGTGATCGCAGTCCTGGCCCTTATCTGCACGAGTCTGAGGCACAGACCTGTGATAAGGCTATGGCTCCCTGATTGCTTCAAGCCCGCGGATCCTGCCAAAAGGGACAGTCCCACCCAGCAAGCCGGGCCGGAAAAGCCATCTAGCCAAATGTGTTTTGCTCTCTCTTTGCTGGGGTAACTCCTGAGGCCACACCAACGCTGGTGCCGGGAAGGCTGCGTGGGAACGCATGGCCAGAGCACGGGCAGGGCTGCGCCTCCCTCCTGGCTCGCGGTGGCTGTGAAAGCACAGGATGAGCGCTCAGCCTCGCGGCGGTGCCTACGGCACGGACACCTGCTGAGCGGGACCTGAAACTGGGCTTCGCTGGTCTCTCTGGAAAGGCACAAAGCCTCCGCGCTCCAGTGAGCATGCAGAGGAGCAGCGTCCTGTCACTGGGCTTATTCTGCAGCCAACTGCAGCGCCTGGCTCAAGGCAGCCGAACAGCCAGCGTGCACAAAGCCTGAAACCCACCGGATCTGGGCTAGGGGACTGCCCAAAAGCCATCACAAAGTGACAGGTGCATCGCCACAAGGCAATGCATGTCCCTGCAATGCCAGCCTGCGAGGTGTCGCTGCACAAGGACCAGGACCATGCGTTTAATCCCTCTGCTCACACAAATTTCTCATCTCTGAGATGCGGGGACTGAATGTCGGTGTACACTGGCTAACGAGGGTGGTTTTACGGACTGCACAACACCTTTAGAAAGGGGAAACGCTGAAAGCCAAGCAGAGAGGTTAAAGGGTAGGAGCGGTTAAAGGGTATGGAGAGAGCTGTGCGTCCTTACCTTGTCTGATGGATAAATATCATCTTAAAATAGTTTGAAAAAGCAGCTAGCACCGCTCTGTGGGCTTTGAAGTAAACATCTCCAATGGCAACTGTGCAGTCGCACAGGAAGCCAAACTCCCGCTGCATGTTCAGCTGCTGGAGGAGGAGGACGCTGTGGCCGCTCGTGTCCATGGTGCGTCTGCGGGGAAGAGAACAAGGCGTTCATCTCTGCAAGAAACCTCAGGGCTCCCGCAGCCTCGGCCGCGGGTCTCTCAGCACTGAAACGATCCTGAACATGGGGGCAGAGCTCTGGGGAGCCTCATCCCTTCCCACCCACACCCCAAATCCCAACTCCCGGAGCTGACCAACTCTCCCCGACTTTGCCACGCTGCTGCCACGAGCAGGGCAGCTTCTCCCATGGGGAAAGCGTGCAGGTGCCCGCTTCGCCCCCCGACACACACCTTTGGCTGGGCACAACCGGTGCCATTCAGGAGCCGGCTACACCCGCGGCCCGGAGCGGAGGAGAGGAGCAAGGCAGCGCGCACACAGAGGGAGCCCTGTGCCGCCCAACAAAGCCTTCATTGTGCAGCGCCGCGCCGACGGCCCCTTTGCAAACAAACGCTGATATTCCCTATTGTTTCCCCCGAAAATTACACCCGGGGGGGGGGGGGGGGGGCTGCGCGGACGGGGAGGAGGAGGAGGAGGAGGAGGAAGAGGAGGAGGAGGAGGAGGCTGCGCTTGCTGGGCAGCCCCCCCTCCCGCGCAGCCTCTTACCCGCGGAAGCGCAGCCCCGGCTCTGCGCGGCTCCGCCCGCTCCCTGCGCGGCGGATGGGGTGGGCGCTGCACCCCCCGTGCTTCCTGCCACCAAGCCGGGCCGGGCAGAGCCGAGCCGAGCCGCGCCAAGCCGGGCTAGGCCGCCCCCGCCTCGCTGCGGCGGCGCCGGGTGGAAAAAGTGACCGCGGGGGCTGCGCGGGGGCTGCGCGGTTGTTGCGCGGCCCGGAGCCGAGCGCAACAGCAACCGCGCAACCCCAGCCTCACGCTGTGCCCTTGACTGAAAGTTCCCTGAGCCATCTGCCCGTGCTTTGTTTCTTCTGGTGAAATAAAAGGCCCCGTCGTTCCCTCCTGCGCTCCTCGTACAGCAGCAGGAGCGAGGTGTGACGGAGCTGCGCTCCTGCTGCCTCTCGTGCAGCAATCCCCGCTTTTCTTACGCCCCCCCTCAAAAAAAAAAAAAAGCTGGCAGAAAGTGGTTGGAGGTTTCATGCTCTGCTCTCGTGTTGTTTAACATATTTATCGAGCCATGTGCAGAGTGAGTGGCTATTTGCAGATGGCAGGTTATTTATTTAAATGATTAATAATTTACATGTTATCTAGGTTGACTCCAGCCCAAAGAGGACTTTGAAGAGCTCCGGAGAAGCCGAAGCCAAAATGTTGGGAGTGACAATGGGAGATGGGAGCTGGTGTTTGGCTGTAATGTCCCAGGGCCCTGTGGGTATGAGGCGACACAGCCCGCACTGCTGGGTTGGGATGCGAGAGCAGGACGTGATCGCAGCTTTCTCCACAGACGTGTCCACTCGCTGTTCCTCTGTGGCCAGAAAATAATAGTAAAAAATACATTGGGAAGGCAAGTGTCATGGGAGGTCGCTGAGAGCCTGGGGATGGAGTGAAAAACAGGGTGATATGTGCCAAGTGTCACCCGGAGGTGGCAGAGGCTCCTGGAGCAACTTGCATGGGGAGGGCTGGGACACAGCAGAGCTGCACAAGCACCCTTTGTGTTGCCCTGTGCAAGGAGCTGCAAGGAAAAAGACTGGTGAACTATGGCAAACAAACATTTCAGTGTGATTTGAAAACATGACAGTGTCGGCTTATGGAGGCCATTTGGCCTGTGTGGCAGGAAAAAGGCCGATGGAGGTGTGCAGGTTCGCCCTCAGCACTGCTCTGGGCATCACCCCCTGGAGCCAGGCTGCAACATGGCAAGGAGAGAAATGAGGGCGTCTTTGGGACCCATTTTGAAAACTCCACTTTTATTCAGCAGTGGTTAGAAAATCCCCAAATGTGCACTGGGTGAAGGGGTGGTGTCCCACTTGGAAATCAGGACAAACTTGGTTTGTCTCATTGTAAGATGCCTTGGGGAAACTTTGGGGTCATTGGAGCAGGGATCAATGCTGATACATGTAAACATTGTAGGGGCTATTTTGGCGCATTCTTTTTGCTGTTACTTTTGTAGCTGTTGCCGTTTTTAAAACCTGTAATCACATCTTTTAACTTGGCTACCACTCATTTTTTCCCTTCAGCTTGCCTGGAGCTAGAAGGGATCTTGGATACTTGTGCTTGACCCAAAACTGATGGTGTCTCTAGAAAACATGTCCAAATGAAGCAGCTCTAAAATTAAACGCTTCTGATGCGTGCAGGGAATGACCGATGTCAGTTTAGGGGTGGAAAAGTCAAGTGGCAAGCCCGGGAGAAAAGCCCGACCTGGCAGATGTTTCCTAGCAGCCCTGTGGCAGGTAGCAGAGCGGCCGCCCGCAGCTTCAGGAAATCCCATTTGCTCACCCGGGACAGTTCAAGTGGAGCTGAAGAGGTTCAGGGAGGGTGATGGGAGGAGGGCCTGGGAAAACTCAGAGGGAGAGAGACAGAAGGAAAAAAAAAAAAAAACATCTGCCAAAAAAAAAAAAACAAAAAAAAAAAAAAAAACCTGCTCTGCTCCGGAGCTGTGATTAAACGTGGTAGCGGCTGCCAGCTCCTGTGCTCCCTGCATCAATGTATAAAGTGGGACGGCAGGGATACGGACGTGTGAAATTTCAGTAGAAAGCAAATACTTCCTCGTGCAACTTGGAGTTGCTTTTTTTGGTGTTTTTCTTTTCTTTTCTTTTCTTTTTTTTTCCCCTCCTCCCACCTCGTAAGGAAGCTGCCCCACGCCGGAGGAGGCCGCGGCTGCCCGACCCCATCTCCGGCCGCCCACATGGGCCATCCCCCGGGGACCTCACGGCTCATTTTGGGGGGAGACCGGGGGCGAAGCTTCGGCATCCTGCGGGGTGAGGGACGGAACAGCGTGGGATGGAGACACAGCACGGAGACATCCCCCCCCAGCTCTGCCCTTGGGGCCGGGAGGGGGGGCTCCGGGGCGGGAGGACGCCTCATGCAAGGGGAGGAGGAGGAGGAGGAGGAGGAGGGGGCGAGGCTTGCGGCGCATGGGGAGGGGGCGCCCCCGGCCGCAGCATCCCCGGCGGCATGGGAGGAGAGGGCAGCGCGGCAGGGAGCCGCCCGCCGGGCCCCGGCGCTGTCGGCGGCGGCGCAGCAGCGCTGGCGGCGGCGGGGCCGAGGGGAGGGAGGGAGGGGTCCGGCCCCGTGCGGTCGCGGCGGAGCCGGCGCTGCGGCAGCAGCAGGCGCGGCGGGGCGGAAGTCCTTTGTTGCAGCAGCAGCGCTGCCAGCAGCACTGCCAGCGCTGGTACTAGCAGCGGGAGCAGCGGTAGGAGTAGGGGTAGCTCCCCCTCGGCCCCCGCCGCCGCCGCCACCGCCTCGCCCCGCGGGTAAGCGGGCCCCCGGCCCGGTGTTGTTGGGGTTGGGGGAAGGAGGATGAGGAGGAGGAGGAAGGGGAGGAAGGCAGGCAGGCAGCGCGGCGGCCGCAGCTCCGCCGCCGGCGGGAGGTGGGAAGTGCCGGGCGGCCGGCGTGGCCCGGCGCGGCATGGCCCGGCACGGCCCGCCATAGTGGGGCGGGGGGAGAGGCGCTGCGAGGTACGGGCGGCTCGGCACGGCCCGGCTCAGCCCGGCACGGCTCTCGGCCAGCAGCCGCCGCGGTGACCTTGCGCTGGGCGGGCGGCCTGCCCTGGCTCGGCTGTAGCACGGCTCGGCTCGGCTGTAGCACGGCTCGGCTCGGCTGTGGCACGGCTCGGCTCGGCGCTGCGGAAGCGGGCGGGGGGCTGCGGGGGCCCGGGGAGGTGCCGAGGCTGGGCGCTGCTGCGATCGCGCTGCGGGGGGGTTGGGGTCACGTCGGATGTGCAACGCGCCGTGCTCGCAGCGCCTTCTGCCTCAAGCCTTCCAAGCTCTATTTATTTTTTTTTCCCTTTATTTTAATTTAAGATTTTTTTTTTTTTTTTTCTTAAAGCCAAACTTGGAGCGAGTTGCGGTAGTTCGGTGAAAAAACGGAGGGGAGCTGGAGCCCGAAGGGAATGCTCCACCCTGCCAGGCGGGAGACTTGGGTTTCACCCCGGGCTGGCACCGCTCGGGCTCGCTCTGGAGGCGGCAGGGAAGGAAGGAATAGCTCTGTCGCAAAAAACAAGCCCACTGTTGCTCGGGGAGCGGTGCTGAAAGGCTCGTTCCTCAAAGGACTCCTCTCTCCTCCTTTGGATAGAAAGGTAGTGAAAGGAGCGAAGGAAGCGGGACTGAAAACGCCAGGGGATCGGGGCTGGGTTTTTATCCCTCTCTCGTAACTCGCATCCAAAGTTTGGCCCGTCTGTCGGCTGATAGCGAGCGCCTGCTCCTCCTGACACGTAGGCATGGGTAGAGGGATAGCACGGGTTGGATGCTGCCGAGCATTGGGATGTTTACTGCCAGATTGTATCGTCTGCTCGTGTTATTCCCCCTGCACTACGCTCTCGCAAGGTACAGCGCATACTGCAAAACTCTGGGGCTGAAGCAGTCTTGTGTTCTGTAGGCATTTAATTACATTAAACAAACATTCCTTTAATTAAAGGTGTTTGTTTAACATTCCTCATTACAGCTCTTGGAAAAACCCACACAGCAGTTGCGAGCAGGGGGGCCGTGGGCTTCTCGTTCTTACCGAATAAGAGCTGGAGCTTGCGTGGCGCGTGGGGGAGAGGCGTTGAGACCATATGGCCATGAAGAAAACTGGCCAAACGCGCCCCGGTGCAGTGCTGGCAGAGGCTTTCCCAGGCACTGAATTGATGAGATTGCGGAGAGGTTTCTGGGTGACTGGCCAGAAAACCTGAGGAGTAACAACAAGTCGCTTTGGTCCGCTCTGGGATACACCTGGGTGTTTGGATGGGTGAGGGATGGCTGCAGGAAGGGTTAGGAGCAAACACATGGGGTGGTACTGCTCAGAGGAGCTCAGAGGAGAAGTGGAAACCCCCTTTTCCACCCAGCCAGAAAGCTTGGAGTTGTGTGGGGCAACATCACAGGCTTAACAGATGCTTCAGCTCTGCTGGCACGAGGCTTTTCTTCGTCAGAATCAGCCAGCATTGTCACTGGCACAGGGATTTGCTGTGATCGTGATGAGAGTACTCATATCAGGGAGTGACTTGGGGTTTTAGATGCTTTCTTGCTTGTGTGTGTGAGGTTAATTGCTTTATTCACAGATTTCCATTGTTGCTGATGGTGGAAAGCTCTGAAAATCTGGGGTGGACAAAGCCTTAGTAGCTACTTATCTGCTGTATGGGGGAAAAAGAAAGCTGCTCAGACCTGAGATAATGAAAGTTTCCTGATTAAAAGTCCTGGAGTCCTTCCCCTCAGTGGTTTCAGCTAGCCCTCTCTCTAGGGTTATTCCGAACCTTGCATGCACATAGTGTGAGAAAACACAGTGTGCGTTTTTTAAAAAGCTTGACTAGTGGTTTCCCAGCAGTTGGGTTATCTTCCCTGCCTCTGTTTAGGCATGGTGAACGCCACCACACACAGAGTTCTGCTGCAGACACAGTATGTGGGCACAACAGCTGACATAATTTGCATGAAGACCATTTATATCCTCAAATTTGTCTGGCAATTTTTTCTTTGTGCATGTTTTGCCATTGCAAAACTCTCTAGAGTTAGCTAGCTCTTGCCTTTTTTTCCATCTTAAACCTGCTTCATTTAATGGAGACCTTAGCAGCTTATTTTTTTTATGTGCTGCAAGTAAATTTTGAAGCATCTAGGACAAGAAAGTGTCAACGAAGTATGTAGTCTGACCTGTGTGTCATGAGTTACTTTGCTTCATTCATGCGTACCCTACCTGTTACACTGGAGCACAGCTTGCATTTAGCCAAGGATGCTTTTCTGGAAGGCACACTTATCTGTTTGAGGGTCTCAGGAGATCACCAGAAACCACCAAGATGCCTCTTGAAGTTAAAAGGGGGTGAGTTGGATTGGCCAGGTAGAAAGACTCATCATTCAGCTGCAAGGCTTAAATCTGGTGTCAGGATGTTTTTCCACAAATCTTATAAACATGTCATTACCACTTTGCCTGACCACTTCTTACAGCTGTAGAGGTGTCAGATAAATGATGACTGTGAACTTCTAGAGTAATCTTTTGTGGCTAGAAAGTTACTTTAAAAGACTGCACAAAGCTCTCTGTAATACTTCTTAGTTCATAGACCAGATCTAAAGTTGAAGTTGAGACAGTTTGAACTAAAGCTCTAAAAGTTGCTGTTTTCTTAATTTGACCACTCATGTTTTCCTGACTTTTTATTCCCTATCTTTTGAGGAGTGTTCTTACGTACGAACGTGTAATGCCTCTTAACTAATTCTGGGTTAGCAGCTGGGAATTGTAACTCGTTAACTTTCCATGGCTTTCTCATTTGTGCACGTGGATGCTGAATCAATGGAGAGCTCTGTGAACTGAAGGAGCAAATGGCTCCGTGGCTCTCACCTGGGGGCTGGAGCATCTTACCTTTCCCTGGTTCAGGTCGAGCCCAGGTGTCAGCTATACATTGGCAACGAGGCAGTTTCAAATTAGTTGATTCAGCCATCAGGTTGTGTATGCAGATGAGTATCTACATCATCTCAAGCAGCCTCACAACTAGCATGCCTGAAGGCAGCTGATTGGAAGGACCACGGGAGGAGGATAAATTATACTGTCAGTCCTTCATAGTCCAAATAATGGAGCTTAATTAGATTTTCATTGGCAATATGTGGAATTCCCATAACTGTTAATTCATGATCATGTAGCCTACTCTTGCAACACAAACTGTAGCTTACCCATACCGGCTGTTGAGGTGAATGGTGGTCACTTGGCCCCTGTTTTGTTTTTGGTTTTTGCCTTTTTTGCAAGTTTTGGGTAAGCTGAGTGCTTTCTTGGACTCTACAGTGCTAGAGCAACCTCGGTGGCTCTCTTGTGATAACGTCTAGTTAAATTTCTTGCCTTTTGATCGCTCCATCCATGGTGAGTGCACTAGCTGAGTGCCCAGTTTTCTCAGGCATCGTATGCAGAGTTTGGACGTGTCATGTAGGATTTTCTCCAGAGCATCTAGATGCTGTCAGTTAGGAATCTGGATTCTTTGGTGGATCTGACTGACTGAGGCAAAATAATTAACTTTAGAGAGGAGAGTTCTTGGCAACCTGTGTCAGAGCGAGATGCGTTGTGAGAATGGGATGCGGAATTTGCTTTCTGCTGCCCACGCTCCTGTTTCTTTGGATAACTGGGCGTTGTGTTCTTGAGGTTTTTTTCAGTCTCATTTTCTATTAGCACTGAGTTCTCCACTCATTTATTATACTTTTGTCCAGCCTGCTCTTGGTTTCCAAAGAAAAGCAGCCAGCAACTAAGCATGTAAGCACTCTGTTTTTGCCTGCTCAGCAGTGGAAATGCTGGGTTTTGAAAACCACCTACTAATTTTAGGAGCCGAGAGGCTCCTAAATCTTGAACCTTGTGGTACTTCTTTTTTAAAGACAGAGAAGTTAGCAAAATAACTTTACCAGTCTCTCTAAAAGGTTTGAAAAGGAAAAGCTTGAGGACTTTTTCTGAAATGTTTTAAAACTGAAGAAGCAAAAATTTTGAACTTGAGGAAATGACAGAAAGCATGGAGCTCTGGTAAATGCCTGTTCTTTCTGACTCTAGACTTCTAAACAACATATTTGGTTAGTGTAGTGGTGCAATTCACCTCGTTCATGATAACATCTAAGTTGTAATTGTACCTGAGTGGTGACTCAAAAGAAAAAAAACTGATGGCATACAAACAGCTTGAATCAAAGCCTTGCAGTGTAAATTTAAACATTTACTAGAAATATAAGATGGCCATGGAGACTTTGAGTTTGAAGATCAGACTGAAATTACCTGACTAAAATACCTACGCTTTTTGCTTTCGTATCAGATGTTCTAGTGTATTTTTTCAGAACACCTCTTGCATCGTTGAGTATTGCTCACGGTGAGGCCCATTGCTCTGCTGACTGCACAAATCAATTGTTACTGAAGATGGAGTTACTTAGGATCCCCCTGGACTTCCCTGTCATCCTTGTGACTACAGTGTTTGGGTGCTTCACAAATGAAGTGTGCTAGTCAGGCAAGTGGTCGCTTTTCTCATTTTGAAATAGGAAACGGAGTCAGAGAGGATCAAACACACAAATTTTGGATGGACAAACTCACATGCCTAGAGCTTTAACTTTCCAAGATACTTAGTGCCTAATACACGGAGGGTATAGCTCCTGTTGTTGTCAGCTGTTGCTGCTTGTTTCTCCTTGTGTGAGGAAGTTGGGCATCTGAGAAGATACATGCCAAACTTACCAAAGGGCCGGGGGGAGGGAGGTTAGCATGACTTGTCCTGCCACAGAGAGAGCTGGGGTGCTGTTCTCCAGAGCAGTGTTCTTTGTCATGAGATTCTCCTCTTCTTCCCCCGTTTTGATTCGCTTCACCTCCTCCAAATCCTATGCCAAATGAGCAGGGATCTTGTGTTGTTGTGCAAAGAGCACTGCTGCTTGGATCTATCCCCGGACGGATCCCTGGGTGTGCTGAGTAAGGAAAGGAACCTCTGGTGAGAGAAAGGCTGGACGACTACAATATATGCATAACAGGCTGCTGAATTAATACTGCATTGGAGTTCAGCTTAATTGTCATTTCTTGTGAATGCACTTAACTTTGAAACCTTGGGTTTCCTTTAAAAAAGATGTGTTTTTATTCTAATGCCTGCTTTCTTTCCGAATAAAACTTGAAAAATAATTTTCAGCGTCGAACCATTCATGTGGGTGTTAAATGCAGGTCCCTGACATTTTAGTAATTAAAATAAAATAATGACAAATGATGACTTTCTCAGTGCTTGCTCTTGATTGGGAGGGAACTTGTCAGCAAACCTGTGATAATTGCTGGTGGCAAAGGAACAGCAGAACTGGGAATCAAGGGTTGAATTCCAGTCTGAACGGGTGCGTGCTACAATAATTTTCTGTCTGTTCCCCTGCATAAGCATATCCCCCCACCTTAGTTATTTGTCTCTTCCCTGTCTCTTGCCCAAGCAGCTTCCCTCTCCAATTTAGATTCTCATTGCGCCATCTTTTCCTCCCACTGCTGTTCCTAATCCCCTCCTCTCAGCTCAGCATTTCCCTCCCAGCCTGTCTTGCCCTGCGCTCCCTACTCCCAGGGCTTTCCCCTCACTCCTTCCCCTCGCTTCCTTCTTACAGTTCCCAATCTCCATGCAGTTTCACTAAGCCTGCTCCTTGCCCTGGCTCTCCCCAAGAAAACCAGGTATCTTTCCCTTACGGCTGCCAGGTAGGATGCTAAAACCCAGTGGCAAGTCGTGGTGTGGAGCAAACTGCAGCAAGCCCTTCCACCAGTTCGTGGCTTTGTGGAGGTGACACGCAGCAGCAGAATGGCCTTGTATACAAAGCTAGCTAGCAGGCCTTCGTATACAAAGGAGCTGCACGAGGATGAAATATTCTCAGCAAGGCTATAATCTGACATTTTAGTAACTCACAGCAGTTGGAAGTGTGAACAAATTTATCGTTTTACCATCTTTTGATCCTTCTTTCCCCCTAAGCTTCTAATTTGGCCAAATTCAGGTAGATTTTTGTATTGTGACAAAGAACTTGTCTAAGACGTACCTCTTTCTACAATATGAAGTCTCTGTTTCAAGATTTTGGAAGAGAAACTTTTTTTGAATTTTAAAGAGTAATAATTTAGATACACATTTTTTTTTTCCTAATTTTTGTAACCATTTCAGCTGAAGTTTTCTGGCAAAAAAAAAAAAAAAAGGCAAAGCAGGCAATTCACAATGAAAGTTCTGCCTTTGCTGGTTGAGATGTGTTGAAGTTTTAAATAGACCAACACAGGCTCTCATAATGGGAAGCGTTGGCAGCTGTAAATAAATAGTTACATACAGCAGGTTAATACAGCATCCAGAGGAAGTCTGCCAGTACTTTCATTAACATAGATAACTTCAAACGCGCTCTATTTTAATACCTACATATAGTACTACAGCGATAGAGGCTGTGTACGCACCTGAACACCTTGCTGTTCTGATCAAGCAAACTCATGCTCAGGCTGGTTTCTTACAGAGCTGTGGTAGGAGATAGGCATTGCCAAAGGGTTGTTTTTGCATATCAGGACTTAAGTGCTGAAAGCTCTGCAAGAGTTCCCCTGTCAAAACAGGAGATACCTTTCACCTTTATCACAGAAGAAAGAAACTTAGAGAAGTCGAGTGTGTGCCATCGCTCCAGTGACTGCTGGATCACTCCCACTGTTTTGCAATGCCTCTCCTTGCAGGTGCGTGCAGATATTTGTGAACTTCTTGGTACAGGCTTGCTGCCTGCACTACTTTTTTGTTGGAAAACAGTGGAATACTTAGAGTGCACAAAACCCTTCAAATTTAAATGAAAAGTTTAAACTTGAAACTTTATGAGGAGAAGATTAAAACACGTTGTTTTTATCTGCTAGTCCTGAGCCTTTTCTTGTCTTGATGGCAATTCATACCAGAGGCCAGAGGTGTCTTAGACTGCATCTCTCGCTGCCTCTTGGTGGTGGTCAGTCTTATGATATGGAGGTTAAAGTCAGTTCTTTGTCATTATGCAGCTCCTGTTCTTGAATATAATAAAGCATACTTCATCAAGTATTAAGTATGTAATGGATTACCTCAAATACAAAACACCTTAGCACTTGGAAAAATTAAGTGCCCTTTTATAGTGCTTGGTGTTGAGAGCCTTGTTTTTTTTCCTTCAGAAATAACTGAAGTTACCCAGTGACTTAGACAATAATTAAGTTTCTGTAGAAAAGACATGAAGTTGTTTCAGAGATTCTACTTCCACAGCTTCCTTTTTGTTACTTAGTAAGAAAACCATTAAAGGACTTTAACGTTAAAAGTTGCATTTCTGCGGTGGACATCAGTGGGCCAAACTGGACAGAGAATTGTTATGGTGCTCACCTTGAGTTTTGAGGACTGGGTTGAGGGGAGAGGAGCAGCTGTTGTTCAGGTGCTCTTCATCAGTATAATGCAACCCAGATCTCAAGGTTCCTGTTGCCAGACAGTCTTCTGCTGGCAGTGATCCATAAGTGCTGCAGTAGAATTGGCAGCAGGGAATATTGCTGGGCAGGGGTGAGCCTTTCCTCGTCTAGAGAGCTTGAATGCATTTGTTCCGTGGTGGTGCTTCGTGGAATGAAGGAGAGCAGTGACAAACGTTAGGTCTGCTACTTAACAACCCAGGCAACACCTCTGACTCGTGAATTCAATGCTAATTGTGGAATTTAATATCTCTGCTCATTTTGCAGCCTCTAGGAGATGTAGGCTGTCAGGGAGATGATGGGGAGGGAATAAGAAGAAACCAGGGAGCATTTTTGTGTGCATTTTGTTTAAATGTTGGACAATTGAAACAACAGTAACATATTAAACTGCAGTTTATGACTCAATGAAATGCACGGATTGATTTATGTTGTTTGCTAGCCTGCACTTTGTGTATACAAATCTCTTGCAGTTATTTCTATTGCTTGCAATAATATTTCAAGATGTTAAGAGTGCTCATTATTGCTTTAGGTTTTTCTTTTCAGTTAGGGTATTCTTTATACTTTTTTGCTTTCTCAAACTGCCCCACCCTGCTCCCTGTGTATTTACTATGAATTTTGTGTATCAGTAAAGGTTTTTCCGAAGTCAGTAGTGACAAGCCATTGAATTTGGCCTTACTTGGTTACAGTTTATCTTCTGTAAATTGAATGCACACCTCCTGTGTGCAATATATTTCTTCTGGATGTTTTTCTTAACATAAGCAGCACGTTTTCTTCCTCTTTTCTGTTTAAGACCAGTTAGTCCTTTCATTTAAACCAGCTTTCAGCACTCACAGAACTTTCCCTCAAGTGTTTGCAGTTCCTCATTGAGGCTGCATCTCTCAGAGGCTCCATCTCTGGCTTGCCGGCCTTTACAGTTCTCCATTAGCTGAGGTTTTTCTTACTTTGTCCGGTCTCCAATCTAAATGTTTTGGCTGTATTATACTGCTCTGAAAGAGCGGTTTTGAGAGGAGCTGGAGGCACGGCATGCACCACTTCCTGCCCCCGTGCCGTCCCCGGGCTGCCGCACAGCCAGCCTAGTGACCGTCGGCAGCGGGCCCGCGGGGCCTGGCCAGCCCCGCGCTTCTGAGAACCCGCTTCAGTTTTACGGTTCCTGGTTTGCAAGATGCCTCGCAGATAAGGTTGAGAAGATCCCTGAGCTGCCCTAAAGAGCAAACTGTACAGATGAAGCTGGTGTGGGTATTGCACTGGTGTCTCTTCTCAGCCGCCTTTAATGGGGAGGGAAAGACCAGTTTGAGCCCAGCCTGGTTTCCAGTAGTGTGTTGCATCATATGTCCCTTGGACTGACAGGTGAAAAAGGCAAGTTGAGACTGAACAGGTGGTTTCTTACAGTCGGCTTACCTCGTATAGCTGTTGTCCTGGGGCCATCTTACAGAAGTCTGCCCTATGAAGTTTTTGAAGTTCTGCATCCAGAATTCATATCTGAAAATCTTGGCTGGAGGACTTTGAGATATATTTGCTAATTTATATTCTAGCAGCGTTGCCCTGACTGACATGTGTGGTGGTTATGTTTATTAGTTTGCTAGTCTTGTAAGTCTAGTGGTGAGAACGTGGAATTATGGATGTTTTCACTGGCATCAACAATAGTTACCAGCAAAGATCTCCAGACAGGAAATTATACCACAAACAGTGTGAGAATAGGAAGATCGGGAGAGGAAAGAGATGGCAGTTCCTCCCTACATTTAAAGGCATTCTGCTTTTTGTGCTCATGGTTTAACAGATGTCTTCTTCTCTATGCAGGGCTATAATTGAAGTACAAGATGGCAAGAACCAGCCACAGCAACTATGTTCTTCAGCAGCTAAACAACCAAAGAGAATGGGGGTTTCTGTGTGACTGCTGTATTGCTATCGATGATATTTATTTTCAAGCACATAAGGCAGTCCTTGCTGCATGCAGCTCCTATTTTAGGATGTTTTTTATGAACCATCAACACACTACAGCCCAGCTGAATCTGAGCAACATGAAGATTAGTGCTGAATGCTTTGATCTTATTTTACAGTTCATGTATTTAGGAAAAATTATGACAGCCCCTGCCAATTTTGAGCAATTTAAAGTGGCCATGAACTATTTACAGCTATATAACGTACCTGAGTGTCTAGAAGATATACAGGATACAGACTCATCTAGTTTAAAGTGCTCATCTTCTGCTTCTAGCACCCAGAATAGTAAAATGATATTTGGCGTGAGAATGTATGAAGACACGCTCATTAGAAATGGCAGCGAAGCAAACAGGTGGGGCATGGAGCCGCCAAGTTCAACAGTTAATACATCCCATAACAAAGAGCCCGACGAAGAAGCTTTGCAGCTAGGCAGTTTCCCCGAGCAACTGTTTGATGTCTGCAAGAAAAGCACCACCTCCAAATTCTCTCACACAAAAGAGCGTGTGTCCCACTCACGCCGTTTTGGAAGAAGCTTCACCTGTGACAGCTGTGGGTTTAGCTTTAGCTGTGAAAAGTTACTGGATGAGCACGTGTTGACGTGCACTAACAGGCATTCGTACCAAAGTGCCAGGTACTACGGTGCTGAAAAACTAGACTTTAATGAAAAGGACTCTACTTCTAAAATCTCTACACAAACAGAAAAATACAAAGGGGACTCGAGCCAGGCTGCTGATGATTCTTCGTCTCCTGTGTCCAACGTTACAAGCAGGAAAAGCAGCACAGTTGCATCAGAGACATCAGGTGAAGAAGGAAGTAGAGCCTCTGAGAGGAAGAGGATTATTATCAAGATGGAACCAGAGGACAGCCCTGCAGACGAGCTGAAAGATTTTAATATTATTAAAGTGACAGATAAAGACTGCAATGAGTCGTCTGACAATGATGACCTAGATGATGAGCAGGAAGAGCCGCTTTACAGGTACTATGTTGAGGAAGAGATCAGAGAGAAAAGAAATGCTCGGAAGACTTTAAAACCCCGTTTATCCATGGATGACGATGAAAGAAAGTGTTTACAGAGTCCACGGCACCTTAACAGGAAAGCTCCTTCAGTACAGGAAGATGTGGAGAACGCTCCCTGTGAACTTTGTGGGCTAACAATCACCGAGGAAGATTTGTCCTCTCATTATTTATCCAAACACATAGAAAATATATGTGCCTGTGGCAAGTGTGGTCAAATACTGGTCAAAGGCAAACAGTTACAAGATCATGCACAGACCTGTGGAGAACCCCAGGACCTGACCATGAATGGTATCAGAAATTCTGAGGAAAAAATGGACTTGGAAGAAAACCCTGAGGAGCAGTCAGAAATAAGGGACATGATGTTTGCCGAGATGCTAGAGGACTTCAGGGACAGTCATTTCCAAATGAACAGCCTTCAAAAAAAGCAGTTATATAAGCATTCTGCATGTCCTTTCCGATGTCCTAATTGTGGTCAACGTTTTGAAACTGAAAACCTAGTGGTTGAACATATGTCAAACTGCCTAGAGCAAGATCTGTTCAAGAATTCCATGATGGAAGAGAATGAAAGAGATCACAGACGTAAGCATTTCTGCAATCTTTGTGGGAAAGGATTTTATCAGCGTTGTCACTTGAGGGAACACTATACTGTTCATACCAAGGAAAAACAGTTTGTTTGTCAGACATGTGGGAAGCAGTTCTTAAGAGAGCGCCAGTTGCGGCTCCACAATGATATGCACAAAGGAATGGCCAGGTATGTCTGTTCCATTTGTGATCAAGGAAACTTCAGAAAACATGACCATGTACGGCATATGATATCTCACTTATCAGCTGGAGAGACTATATGCCAGGTCTGCTTTCAGATATTCCCGAGTAATGAGCAACTGGAGCAGCACATGGATGTTCATCTGTATACATGTGGAGTATGTGGAGCAAAATTTAATTTGAGAAAAGATATGAGATCCCACTATAATGCCAAGCATTTGAAAAGAACATAAGCGTAACCATAATGTTAAAGCGTTAAGTTGGCAGCAGAGAGAGAACACCAAAGCAAGGCATACAGTATAGTAGACAAAAATTACAAAAAAATTTTTTTGAAAATAAGTATTTTTTATTATTTTTTTTTAAGACCCTCTTAATCATAGGTGTCTATTTAGGCTCATTAAGTATATAGTTTTGAAAAGCATCATGTGTTTAATTATTACATTTTCACTGTTTCCTAATACCAGTTTCTGTTCTTAATTTTATTGTTTTACTAAGTAGATATACAAATCATTATTTTTAAACTGTAGATTAAAAGCACAATGTTACCCCTTCACTGACTGCTATTAAACAGTTCTCGGATCCATGTCCATAAGATGAGTGCTTCAATATTTCCATGTGTTGTTTCTTCATGTGAAAATTTTAGATCACAGTGATTAACATGCAAGAGCATAATTGTTCATGCTCCCCAAATTAATTTTCAAAATGAAAAAAAAAAAAAAAAAGACAAGAAATAATCCTTTGCTCTCTGACCCTGCTGTAAGGGTAGAGCTGGCTGTCCTGATCCTCTGCTTCTTGGCTTTGTTGAAATTTGCATCCCAGTGGTCAGAGTGCACAGGCTCAGTTAAACCTTGCAGAGTTGGACTGGCGTGCGCAAAGGGAAAGGGAGTTGATGACTTGTGATAACTGACGAGTTCCCTGCAGAGTGGTCATTTTTCCAGACTTGAAATCCTAGCAGAAATGTAATGGGCACTTCTGCTGTACAACTGACGTTGGCCTTGCATTGTCTATCTGTACCCATGTGGGTCTGTATAACCTGCTTATCGTAATATACAAGGGAAGACTGGCTATGGTGGATCGCTAGGAATGCAGAATTGTGATGTGCATTGAAGACTGGATTTCTCAGCCTAGCTGTAAATGGGTGCCTTGCTGCTTTTGTTGGGAAGTTAAGTGGGATGGATGTGAAGATAGTCCCATTGCTTGGGTGGGTAGGGGAAGGGGGAGCGTGGCTCATGTTTATCTTAGATTTTTTTTGTTTCTTGTTTTCATGAAATTTTCTGAATGTTCTGTTTTTCAATGAGAATATAAAAAGAAAAGACTGCAGAGTTTGCTTAATAAATGCAAAGACATTTAATGCCTTTAAAGATTTCTTTCTGATTCTAGTATAGCCCAATCTGTGTAGCTTGTCTCTTAATTCAATTGAATTTAAAAATCCTACTAAATATTAGCTGGCAATGATTCAGTGAGGCAATTTTGGCCTTTGAGAGAGCAACCAGCTTTAACTCTTAGGCATCAGCTGTCTAAATGTTTAAGTGCATGGTTTTTAATTGTGGGGGAACAGGATCGTAATATGAAATGGTAGAGAAAACTATTACAAAATAAAGGCTACCTGGACTTTCACCCAGCAGATGAGGGTAATACAAAGAGGGTAATAACACTATCTCCCGCTGAGCCATGGAGAGAAGAAAGTAATTTTGACCACCTTGTATGTCAGTGCTGGTGCTGAGAGCAGGAGCTGATGGCCTAGTCCAGGGCTTCCACGCTCGTGTTGCTGTCAGAGTTGTTTCTTGGAGATTGAATGGTATCCAGCTTTAATGTTAGACTATTTAGAGACTCTAACAGAGTTCAGTATCTCCACTATAACTGAGTATCCACTGTCTTGCATTTATTCAGTTTTAAGCGAGCATCAGAATTTCTCTCGGGTGCTTAACGAGCATTTCTCCTAAGGCGCGGTGATGGCGACGGGCCCAGCCACCAGGCCGCAGCCCTGAGCTTGCAGCTGGCTCCCAGGGCGCTGCTTCAGTTGCAGCGTAGGCTTTTTGCATTTTTGCTGTGACTGCTCAATCTTGCTGTTTCTTGTACAGATCTGAAGCCAACCAAGTCCTGAATAGCACTGGGACTAAAAACACTGCTGATGTTAATGCACTCCAGTGTTTCAGTTAATTCTGAGCTTCTCTCTTCCTGGGATTTGTTCGGTGCTTCCAAGCTGGAAGTGTATAAGAATTAAAATAGCCACTTATAACAATTGTAACTCTGGGTCAGTGGCAAGAAGGTAATTAGCAGGATATTAAAATATTTAACTGTCTGTAGTGATCATCTTAGAGACAAAGCAGTCAGTCAAGTGCTGTAGAGGGGTTGGGGGCCTAATGGGGTGCACACAACATTTCTCTGGCATGCAGATTCTTAAAGATATCAGCTGTGGCTGAATCAGGAAAAGCAGCTGAGGGAAGTGGAGAGCTGGAAGGTGCCAGGGGAGTTGACAGAGGAGCCTTGTGGTATGGGGTGAGCTGCAGGAGTGGGATGGCTTGGTGGGAGAGGAGGGACCAGCAAACTCTGGAGGGGCTCTGCAGAACTAGTCGTACAGTGGGAAGCAGAGGGGAAAACATCTCAAAGGTGGCACGGATGGGGAGCCTGGAGGAGTGGGTGGATAAAATGTCCTGTAGACGCCTGTGAGACCACAGTGAGTATGACTCAGCTTGGCTGGGAGAGCTATCGGCCTGTATGATTAGCTCACTACGGCACAGACTCGTAGTGTGGATCGTATGCTAAGGACGGCCAGCCCCTGTGCTGGAAGGACTGCAGCGGCACAGCAGAGAGCAGATTAAGGATCTTGTTGAAAAGGAGGAGGTGACTTGTGCAAACTAAAAGATCATTCCAGAATACAGGGGAAGGCTAACGGTAATTTGTGGACACCTCTGCTCAGGGTCAAGAGCCCTTCTTTAAAATCTGAACTTGACCCAAAAATACTTCAACAACGACAATAAAAACCCAACAAACAAACCCAACTTCCTAATTTGGGTAGAGTGTCAATTACAGAAGTTAAATCTAGGAATTGTGAATACATATGTGTAATACCTAACTCTACAAACACTGGAGTACCTTTGTTTTTCAAATATAAGTTGTGTTGTACTATCTGCTCAAAGGAAAGTTTGTTAAAACTTTCCTACTGAACTTGAATAGATGTTTTTTCCTGTTCTTACAAAACAAAAACTGTAGCTTGGAGTTCACATGTATGAATGCCTAGACTAAGGCTCAAAAAGAGCATGAATTGCAGTGCAAAGCAGCTTAGAGTAGATCTACTTGTATGCAGGCAGAGGAAAAAGAGAGTGACTGAAATAGCCCAAAAAGTGATTGGGGAGTATGTGAGAACAAAAAGGTAATAAGGCAGAAACAAGACAGCCTTGCTCCCAAATAGATGAGGAGAATGTTTACAGTGATAAACCATATAAACAGGTATGCAGAGTAACAGCATTGGACTATTGAAGAAAATGGCTGGAGTGCCAGGAGGACCTTAGGTGCCCTGAGCAGGGAGAAGGGGTGGGTGCTAAGCCCACCTACAGGTGTTTGCTCCTGAGGACAGGAGTGTTCTCCCCAGAATGGGATAATGTCCACAGGAGTGTAAAATAATGTGTTTCAGCTCTTCTGCTGTGAGAAAAATCAGTCACTGTGTAGACAGAATTAAAGCAGACCTGAAAAAACAATTGCAGTAACAATATCCTAGAAGTCTTACTGATACTTGAAAGATAATGAAGGGGAAGCAAAAATACTTCATTTAGAGTTCTGTTTCCTCTAACAAATTTGTACTTCTCAGTCATGTTATCATAGTGCAGGAAGAGGATGCAAAGGAACTGTCTTGAGTGTTAGAGTGTAAAACCCTTAAAGCACTTAAGGATCCTTGAGTGTGGACATGTGAGTGTATCACATTGGACAAAGCATAGCCAGAAAGAAACAATGGCTTGCTGGATGTTCTGTCTTATATTTCAAAGTGATCTGCTGTTTTTATTTCTAGAGGTTTTCTCTGGAGAGGTTATTTTCCTCATTTTGGCAGTGGGGTGGGTTGCAACCCTGAAAAATAATTTATTAGAGGCTAGCATAACTCTTAGCGTTCAGGATTTACTGAAACTTAGAGGGAATTCATAAAGACCTTGGATAAGCTTTAAAATATAACAGAAGCTGCCAAGCTTCTTATTCATATCAGAGGAGATGTTTAATGCATATATATGTATACGCACTTGTAAAATACTTGTTAATGCTTATTGGCAACTTGTTAATTCAAAGAGTATTTACATTTGTGTAGAATAATATTTGTAGCTAGCAGGTCCACGGAGAAACCTTGATTTGAATACATTAGAATATCACAGAATTGTAAGAATTTATACTTTTACTAGGGGACTTCTCTATTTAATGTTTTCAGTTAATGGAGAAAATACAGTTCACAATATTTTTTATTCAAAGCTGAAGACAGAAAACCTACTGTTCTGGAGAATGTGTAACAAATATATTGTTAGAAAAGCAAATACTTTGAGTACACTACTATTTGAACACACAGTGCTAAAAACATCGTGAGCATCTCAGCTATTGCTGAGGATACAAGTTTGTTCCTGCTGGCAGTGCCAGCCTGGGCACTGGCAAGCCCCTTCTTCCCCCCCACCTCGTTTCAGCTCTCATACCCTTGTGTGCCATCTTCTCTGTTGTTGTAGAGCATGTGTCTATGTCGCTTAACAATGAGCTACATAGACAATGGAATTTATTTTTCCCTGTGGGGATTTTTTTTGGCTGGACCAGTTCCCCATTGCGCTTCCCTCTCCACCTCTGTCTCAAGCCTTGTGCAAGCACAATAGAAGGGGTGGCGTGGCATGAGGGGAGAAACGGGAGGGGGCTCGTTTACTTACACAAGCTGTGGCAGAACTCATAGTGTGGTTGGAGCTTAACTAAGTCTCTGTCTCCCCCCAGCATCTTTGTGGAAGCTGCACTCTTAATTCATCTCCTATTTCCTGATAAGGAAAAAAGGCAGCCCAGCCTCTTGCATGCAGATGAGACACATCTATGCTATCTGCCCTCTTTATGAGAATTGGAAACCTTCCTGCTTTCAGCTCACCCCTCAAATATGCTCTGGAGCTTTCTTCATCTTTCTTGAAATAGACGACGTAGCACTCCGTGCTGGGTGAGTGCGGTTGGCCTGGGCCCGAGGCCAGGAATGAGCTGGGCCCCTTGGCCAGCCAAGCACCAGGAACTGCTGCCACCTTCCTCTGCTCTCTGTGCCCTCTGGCTACAGCTGGACCCTGCTCTCATGCTGCCATGCTTTTCTGTATCTTGTGATAATGGGAGACAGTTGTGTGCTTTGGTCTAATGTTGAGAGATTGGGATAATTCCTTTTAAAGCGAAGGAGATGCTGGCAGTATCTGTTAGTGTCCCACTGTGCCTGCTTCTGAATTTTTAGGTGCTTCCTGATCTGAAAGGGTTAAAAATCAAATATTCTCAATTGGTTTGAAGCTTGTCACTGACATAAAGATGGAGCATGACTAATTTGACTTTATAAAAGTCTGCCAAGGGCTAGAAATTAGGAACATGTTTTTAAAAGCTGACATTTCTGTAGCTCTCAGTTGCTATAAACCAGTTTTCTGCATTATCATCCAACTTTCAAAAAACTTCCTAAAAAATTACTGTGCAGTGTGTTCGAGACAAGTTAGTAGGCTGAGTTTTTGAAGGTGTAGGATGCCAGAAAAACAGGACACGTTTTATAAATTATGTCTTCTGCCACTTTTTACAGAATTACTTTACATTTCTGGAACTAATTGTGATTTTATGTTTTCATGAGGAAAGACAAATCCTAATTTGATACAGGGCAACTGACCGCATGACTCAGGAGTCAGCTTGTCATGACTATAAATGTTCAGCCCTGAAACAAACAGCCCGTGTTCCTTCTTGTGTGCTACAATGACCACTGCCAACTTGACAGGAGAGATGCTATCAGATCGTTCCTTGGGTCATTTTTGTCCTCAAATGTCTTCTGTCTTTTTAATTGAAGTCAATATTGGGCATCATGCTTTTAGAGAAACTGTTTCCAGTATACATTTCCTATTAAAAAGTAGTTGAAAATGTATTTTTAAAGTTTCAGATTAGTATATGTAAGGGAAGATATTGAAATTATAAGAAGGGCAAACAAAGACCAGATTTTAACTGCCCCTTTGTTTCACGTAGCTAGCGTGCCACGCCTCATCCCGAGAACCTAGAATTTCAGAAGTGTCCAATTCCTTTGATTTTCTTGTAAGTCAGAGGGATACCTCTTTTGGGCAGTATGGTCTTGTGCCCCATATTAATAATTGTTTTCTAAAGTACGCATGTGTCTCATGATGGATTAAAAAGTACAACTCTAACTTTTACCATTCAGAGAAAACATAAAAAGGTTTAATCCTTTCGTATGCCTTCTGGCATACTAAAACTATAGTAAGTCTTCCTGCAACTACAACCACAAAAACAATGCTGTTTCTAGCATTTCCTGTGGGAGAAAAAAAAAAAATCGAGCCCTTTCAGAGCTGTTCAAGAACTTCCCTCTCAATGACTACGTCCTGATGCTGGCGTTGTTTTTATTCAAACTGTGATTTTCATCAATGAGATTTTTGGGTGTATATACATTTGTGTGTGTGTGTATTGTAAATGAGATGATCTCAGACA
This sequence comes from Oxyura jamaicensis, assembly GCF_011077185.1. Lineage (NCBI taxonomy): Eukaryota > Metazoa > Chordata > Aves > Anseriformes > Anatidae > Oxyura > Oxyura jamaicensis. The sequence continues at coordinate 47,053,141 of NC_048897.1, read as the reverse complement.
AGTGTGCCTTGTGGTTCCATAGACATCACAAGACTCCTGACAGGGAATGAGAAGAGAGCATTCCTCAAAGGTCTCAAAATCCCGGAAGCTGGGTGGACTGTCAGAAATCCACCGGGAAATCCAGGGCTATCTGTAAATCCTTGGTTTCCAAACCTGTCTGTAAGGCAAAGTGCCGTCCGTGTCAATGCATTGCCAAGGTCTCTGCAGCAGTAGTGTTGCCAGCATGAAAGATGCAAAAATCAGCCCTTCCCTTGGGCTTGTTCTCTTTCTTCCCTGTTACGAGGTTGCTATGTTAAAAAGTCATCCTTTCAGCTGTTCTGTTTGTGAAGACGAGGGCTAAAAAATTGCCTTTTTCTGATATGTTCATTTGAACCTACTGCTTTAAAAAATAAATGATAAAAGTAGTGAGAGTCAGTGACGCAGTGATACCTATCCTCTCCTTTTTTAGGTAACTGTCCCACTACACTGAGGATGGTTACCAGAGGGGCATCTGCTTCTGAGTCCCCAGAAAATGAATAGGAAGAATAATGTGATGTTCTCTCCATGGAAAACAAAACAAAACACAAGACCATGAAAGTCTGTGGAAATACCAATACACTGACTAAGAATAGGGGGTTCTGAATATCATAGATTAATTTTGGTTTTGGCAATAAATACACCAGGCCTGTGGTGTCTGTCACACTCCTTTCTTTTATAAATGTCATTGTTAGAGCATTTTTTCGGGGTGTAAAAGATGGCACTTCTCTTCTGTCCCTGCCTACAGGGTTTCTACATCCCATGAGAGAGTTCCAACTAACAAACTGCTGAGATTCTGGTTTCTAGCCATTGGTTATTTAATTATTTATACAAAGGAGAAGTATTTTGAGATGAAATCTACACTATCCTTCCTTCAGCAGAAGGAAAGATACAGTATTAGTGTAGGGGGAAATACAGGGAAGCGACCCTGGGAACTGATCTTAGTACCTCCCACAGCCCAGGAGAGCTCCGATCTCTGAGCTGCATTGCTATCAGATAGATTAAACCTAATTTTTTTACACTTAGATGTATTGTAACGCCCAGCACCAATTACAGTCTGGGTGCCTGGACGTATGAGGGTAAGCCCCACCCAGTCTGCTTTCAGGCGGGGTTGTGTTTCACATAACTTTCACTGGCTGATGCTAACGTTGCCATTCTGCCACAAGAGACAGTTCCTGACAAACAGTAACTTAAAAAATGAAAAAATGTATTAATTAAGACACAAGAAACCTCACAGTAATTATTACAATTCTTTCTGCTTTATTTTGCTGTGCAAACAAACAGTTAAATAGTTCAAAGGCATTTTTCTTTGTAGAATGTTTATTTGATTGAGTTCAGTGTGGCTTAGACCCCAAATAAAAATACTAGTTTCAAACAGAGCACTACTATAAAAGTAGAAATAGTCTGTGGCCTTCTAGACCTCACAAACTATGTTGGTTTGTTACACAGAGTCAAAACAAAGATGTCCCTTAAAACGCATGCACATTAACTCAGTGTCTTTCATATGCCACAACCTTTTATCTCAGATCAGCTTTCCTCCCCACTCACTATGGCTGTGCCAAAATCCCTGAGATCCTCGATGAGCTATAGACTACTCAGCAAAAATCATGCCGTGTATGAATGGGCTGTCTAACTTAGATTATTAGAGAACAGGCTTTGAGAGCTACTGCTCCTGTTTACTGAGCTTGAAGTACTACATCCTTCAGATTTTAGAGCAGGGCTTATCTTCCCTTCCTGATCCCCTTTACATTAAAGAAAGCAGGGGGACGAAAAACCCTGTAGATGCTTCTCTTTTAAACGAAGCCTGGAAGATACTGTTAGTTGGGTTGGTGCTGGCTTTTTTTTTTTTTTTCTTTTTTTTTCTTTCTTCCTTAGGTCCTTAGTTGGCTGAATATTCAGATTTCTAATAAATATGCTAAGCATTAAAAAAGCATTATTAGTACGTGGTGAGATAGACCGCGTTCAACCACTTAATGTAACAGTCAAACCCATGCAGATGCTACTAGTACAGGAACCTGGTATCGTGCCAAATCTGGAGAGTTATCTTTGATCTATCTCCAGATCCCCCTTTTATTTGTAAACATCCAGCTAATCACAGACTTCCTCTGACTTTTATGAAGTGGAAAAAACTGCATCCTTTGTAACATCTATGCAGTTTGTTAACTTTGCAGATGTTCATGGATTTGTGCGCTGGGAGGTATGAGCTCCATCTGGTGGCTGACTTAAAACACGCACATTTCGACTTAAAAGGCAGACTGCAGTTTAGCAGAGTTTAATGTGACGAGTGTTGAAGATCCTCTGTGTATTCCTACAACAACTTCTGTTTTTAGGGTAGCTAGAAGATTTTAGAGTCTGGGAGGAGGGCACAACGTTTTACCTCTAATGTAGCTCACTGTGGGCTACAAACTATTACCAACACCAGCAGTACTTTGGTATTCATAGCTCTGCACGTACACCACATGACCACAGTTGGCACTAATTAACGGTATTTCTGCAGTCTCATTGGAAAAATGTAATTTAATATTCACAGGCAACCCACCTTCCCACACTCAGGGTGGTCCCACACAGCACAGTTGGTGTATTTGAGGGTGGTGGTGTAAAGAAGCTCAGTCATGCCGCATGACTTGTGTGTGATCGGCAAGTAACGGGGATCTTTGGAAAATGTAGGCCAGCATCTTAACAAACATTGGTATTAAGCATTGATATTGCCTGGGTAAAAATAATGTTCATATGCATATCGTAATTACAATATTTTTTCTCCTTTGTTAATTTATAAACAAAAAAAAATGCATTTCCTGACCTTTGAGCTAGTCACATAAGAGCTTCTTTCAGATAACAGCAGCAGTCCAATGAATTCCCCACCAAGATTCAAAGCGTGTAGTAGGTAGCTGCATTGACCATACTCATACTCGCTGCCAGAACCAGCAGCCTGTTGAAGCTAGCAGTGTGCCCAAAGGTGTGCCAGGAAATTCAGCCTTCAGGATGCTCTAGCAGGTATGCAGTGCTGATAAACCTGGCTTCCCGTGCAGCCTTGAAGCCCGTCCTGCTCTGCAGTTCAGATGCAACCACTAGGTCCACTGCTGTCATCGTGCCCTTAGAACATCAGGTGTTAATTAGCCAGTAGTTATGTGAAAGTGGGACAATCGTATACTTTGTACAACGTGATTTACCTACCCAGAGAAAGAAGTCAGTGATACCAAGAAAAAACCCTCAGAGGATTGTCTTTAAAAGTTGCATCCACATGTTTCCACTTTCTTGACTGTTCGTATCGGATACAAAGCTGCTCACACGTGTCGTAAATTAGTGTGGTCCAAAAAAATCACAGGAATTGCAAATATTTATATCATTTAGCTGCATTTAACCCAAAATAATAATACTGGGGAGGGTGAGTAAATACGTAACAGTCATCCCCGAATGAGGCAAGTAAAAACAATGAAAATGAATGAAGAGGCAAATATGAGGCAGTAAGAAGTGTTCCAGAGCGGTGGGTGTTCCAAGCTATGAGAAGAGTAGGCTGAAGGGAAATAATACTCATGTAACTTTTCAAGCATCCACTAAGCCAAGCCGTAAACCACTGCTGGAAAGTTACACATACAGCAGCAAAAATAACCTCTGGGAGGCTTAGGAATTGAAGTTTTTCTTCAGAAAATCTTTATTTGTTTAGAAAATGAAAAGCAAAGGAGAAGGAAAGAAACAAATGAAAAGTTTCTGAAACAAGATCAGAACTTTGTTTAAGGTTAAGTCGTGTTTTGGTGGGGTAGGGCTTGAAGGAAAGGAACCATATGGCTTTTAAACAGAGTTCCCTGCTGTGATGGGTGCTCTGAATATAACTGAAGGTTGGTATTTAGAGCAAAACCACACCACAGTGAGGTGGGAGGGACCACATCATGCTAGCAAATATAGTACTAGAGTGTGGGCTTCTGACTTTTAATATTTTTCTTGCATTTCTTTTCTGCATGGCAGTAGTGAAATAGGGACTTCTAAGCTTCTGAACAACTGAGAGAACCAGGTTTGAAGAAGACATGAGGAAGAACTGGTCGGCAAAAGATTTCATAAAAACTCAGAACCGCGTGTGCCAGATCTGCATTGGCACCACCTTTGCTTTTTTGACATGCTGCAGCAGTCGCAAAAGGCACCAAAGCAGTCAAATTAGAACATTCAGTAAAAGTTGTTTTGGACTCTTCTCTGTGTTACAAAAATTACTTCCTTGTGACTATTACTTACACCTGTCAAAAACAAATTTGAAGTCTCTTTCATGGAGCAGACAGCCGAAAGAGACAGATGCCAGGTATTGAGGGCTCACTGAAATGAGCTTGCAGAATTTGCTGTTCTTGTGCTGCAGCACTGCTTATACGAAACGTGGCTTATTAGAATTTCTATCAAAAGCTGTTTAGACTTCTTAGCTTAAACATTAAAAGTATATACTCACAAAGTAAAACTCACGCATTTTCAGACAGTTACAATGCTAAACTACCAAGTGTTAGAAGAGAGAAAAAATGCTTTAGTCTGAACTACAAGGTCAAAAAAAAACTTAAAACCTGAGCACAAAGGGCCCCTGAGGAAGGCCAGGATGTTGAGAAAGATACAGCTGACCCTTGCTGCCATGATCATCATTTGCAAGCTGAAGAGGACCTTCCCTGGAGCTCAGTGCTTGTATGTGGAGAGTAAAGAAATGGTGCTCTGGTCTTATTACAAGAATGGTGAAAAATTGTGACCAACAAGGAGATGAGTAAACGTGAAATAACCTTCACAGGGCACAGTGTGCACAATGTTCTGGATCTAAGCCGTGCAAAAGCTGGTTTGAAGAAGAAAATCAGGCATTCATATTCAGATTTGAGTATTGTAGGAACCCTAATATTTCCAGCCAAATTTATGGAAAACAAACAAGCAAACAAAACAAAACAAGGCAGTAAATGTTTCAAATTAGGGCCAGAATGGCTTAATTTTTTTTTTTTTGCTCCTCCAAACAACAGTGGATCACTTTGAGACATGTAAGCAGACTAAACATGCTGATCTATATTCTGCTGTAGTTATGCATATTACTAATTCTACTCATGACCATAAAAGGATGTTTCATTGTTGAGTACAACTGTTATCTCAATAAGTCTGTCTACAATTTTATTTATAATCAGCATTATTTTCATTACTGTTGTTATGAAGTGTGTACAATATTGTCTGTATTGCAGCTTGTATAGGGCATATGTCTGTGCTTGCTTTACTCTTTTTGAGTTTATAAAGTTGCTATACAAATGCAAGAAAAGATGTTCAGATATCTTTGAATGTGGTTGCTTAATCTGATTACGTAGCCCCAGACATTTCAGCATTTAGGTGTTTAAGTTATCAGCGGTATTAACACAAAACATCGTAAACAGGAATTTTAAAAGCCTTCAGTGCAATAGTGGAACGCCAACCCTTCTGTCCCAGTTGCTGTGCTAGAGCAATGGGGAAGCCAGTGAATATCTAGAACATGTAAGGTACCACTGGGGAGTCCTCAGGGAGAAGGCTCAGCATAGCTGGGAACTCTAACAGAAAATCCGGTATCTTTTCCGTAGAGAACAGGAAGCACCCTCACAGTAGGACCACCACTAAGCAAAGGAGAGAAGGGAACTGTGTTTATAACAACACCTAAAGATAGGCCTGGAAGCACTGAGACAAATCTTGCTTCTTCTTCTTCTTCTTTTTTTTTTTTTTTTTTTTTTTCTTCTTCCTTTTTTAGCCTTAAGCATAGGACATCTAGAACAGGCTGTTACTGTTCTGTAACTTAGAGATTACTTGTAGCCTATGTAGACTACCAGTGAAGACATTCCAGGTTAGTTTTCATCACCTTTAAAGCTTAATCTGTGCTTTGATACAGTATTTTAAATAAAATGTTCTTACAAGTCTGCTTATTATTTTTATTTAATTCCATCTTACACCTGAGTTCATAACAGTTGCAGCAACAGGGTGAAGTTCCAGTTACCATCTGCTGCATCTGCTCCTGCATTTTGCCCATTCACCTGATCAGAGTGACAGTGTTGAAAACCGAGATGAGTAAAAATCAATCACAGGAATGAAAAAATATGTGAAATCCATAGCACTGCTATAGCTGAATTATCACCAAAATTCTTCACATTAAGCATTTAAGTGAATCTCAGAGATTAATCAAATGATATTGACCTGTGAGTACGAAGTATTGGTCTTTCTTGTGTTTACAGGATACCATTTTCCTTAAGACATCATCATTTGTTCAGCTCTATAGTTACTGCCAATAATTACAGTATGTTTAATGCCATTCATAGCTGTTCTACACAAAATTCTTTGTTTTCATGTATTAACCACCCGTACCATGTAGCATTGTTTTAATATCTTCAAACAAGAGCAAGCAGATTTAGTCTTTAAGTGTAAAGGAAGATAACATAAGAATTCAAAATAATTTTGGCAAGGTGCAGATATGATCTGAAAAGATAAGGTGTTATTTAATAGGAACATGTGCAAGTTGGAATCATTAGCAGTGTAAGTTAAGGAACAGCTGCTTATTTTCCATTGAAAAGAATTTGTTATTTTGGATCACATTCCAAAAATGACTCTGCAACATTATGCTGTTGCAAGTAGAGGTGAAATTTTTGATATATAAACTGTAGCATAATCTGCTCATCAGAACTGCTAGGGTGTGAGCTACTAATGTCTCATGTCTCCAGTTCTGATTATGGCACTTGGGGGAAACAAAAAAAAAAAAAAAAAAAAAAGATACAGGTCACATGCAGAGAATCCCAGAGAAAGCAATGTGAATATGATATGTAGAAAACATTGCCTTTGAGGATAGATCGAATGATTTTAGGTCATCTTACAGAAGAGATGGCAGAGGGGAAATATGATCTTCATACCTATAAAAGCTGCTGGCAAACAAAAACGGAATAATGTTTTCTCAGATCCACAATTGATAGGAGTAGAAAAATAATTGGCTTAAATTGCAAGAAAGGAGACTTTGGTTAGGCACAAGTAGACTAAGTGCCCTGCTGAGGTCTTTTTCTGATGTGATTCTACGATTAATTGCAAAGTAGCTGCTTTAAAGTCCCTTATTTGTTGCTCTCAGTAGGGCTGGCACTGTCTGTTAGAAACGGAGGTTGCAGTTATAAAAAGTAGTCAAGAAAGGAATGCGTAAGATGCACAGCACACCAGTTTATCTACTTAGCATTAGTGATACTAACCTCAGCTTTTAATCATGCCTCAGAAACTGTCAGAAGTATATGTAAATGAGATGCTCTAAAACCACTTAATTACAAAATCATTATTCCTTGAAGCATCAAGAGTTAGTTTAATCAGTGTTACCAATGTTCTTGATTTTATTGAGTCTAATCAATCTGATGCAGTCTGCTTTTAGTTGTGAAATGGTGTAATCAGATATTCTATTTCTTAAATTATAAAATCAAACCAAACCAAAACAAAACAAAAACCAGAAACCTCTAAAAATTACATGGAAAACCCCCAAAGTGTAATCAGAACATATGCTAAAAATTAAAAAGCCAGAGGTGAATAAAGTCATGTGATTCTTAAGCTCCTAATTTTAAACAAGTTTATAATTTTAGGAGATCTGACTCATGATTTCTGAACTTCTGGCTTGGCAATACTAAATTACGGTGCCCTATATTCTGCTATTCTGAATATTTCCATATTCCTGAACATGCATTTGTGTAATTTGCAGAAAATATGTTATACTGACTTGCAGATTCTTCTTTTTTTCACACACAAAAAAGTAGCATTTATTTAAGAAAAACACATGTATTATAAGTGTCTTTCAAAACAAATAGTGTCTGCATGCAAAAAGTGGAATTATCTGAAGACAAAATAAAAAAAAAAATTAGAAAAATAACAGAAAAAGTTACAAAGTTAAAATTAGAGTTTTTAACACAGCAGCAACTTGCCAGAAGAATCTGTTGCCATTTCAAACACTGGTATTCTTGTCTGAATTCCAATTCCTGTATATATATTCACAAATAGGGATGAGATGAAGAATTTCAGCAATGGAAGGGTAGTGAGATAAAGTGTTATTTGTTCTTGGAACATATTGTTCTGAACTGGGTATCGTAAAGTAATTCATTTACCCTCACCGATACAATCTGATTTATGCTATTTTTGGACAGTTTTGGTAAGGAAATGGCTACTAATCTCCAGAATTTAAGGTCTATGATCTTCTTATCATCAGATGACCTGAACTCCTGTATATGACAGGTCATTACATTTTAACTTTATCATCTCAATGAACCAAGCAGCTGATATCTGATTAAACTGTGACTAGTGTTCACTCCTATTTCTATACTGCATTGCTTTATGACATACGTTGGGAAAAAAAAATAATCATACTTTTATCAAGATAAAGATATGGGCTGAGTGCTCAGTTCTACTCCAGATACTGAGCTCTTGCTTCACTGAAGAAATCTAAATATCATCTGCAGTTCTGGCTGGGTGGTGTCATGGAGAATAGCCTACAGCACATTGCATAACTGCCAAACAGGAGACATGGGATCGATCCCAAACGCAAATAAATGCATCCGAAAGAGCCCCGCATGCTTCCAGAGGTGCCGACCTGCTGTTCTGGAAGTATTAAAATATGTCTTACAGATTCGGGATGAGGGAATACCAGCAAACGTTTTCTTTAAAGGGAAAATCAGACTTGTGCTAAACTCCTCAGCATAAAGCGCACTCTCTAATTTCTGAACCAGTCTGTTTGGCTCACCTGTAACATGACTGCATATGAAGCAACATAAAAGAAAATCATGTGGCTCTTCCCATATGAGAGGATGACTGTAGAGATGAGTTGGTGCACAAATTGTGCTGCAAGTCTTAAGAGAACTGCTGACAAAAAGCAGGTGTGTAATAGCTCTGCTGAGAAGAGAGAATAAGTCTAATGAGGCTTTAGAGGTTGTTCCCTCGAGTTAGACTGGGCTTTCTCTAAGGACATCTGTAGGAGATGAGAGATGATGGCCAAGAGAATCACGTCAATTTTTGATTGGGAACAAAAGTTTTAAAAAGAAGCTCAGACCTATGTGTATTGTTGTACGAGAAGAAAACAGCACCTGTGTGCTCAGCTGGAAAAGAAAGTCTTCTGCAGCAGGCTAAATGAAATATTTGGTAACCTGAGTCTACAGGCCTTTTGATTTTTCCTGACATTGTCCATGATTGTCCATAATTCACACCATTAGCATTAAAATGGCATGCTTAGGCATTCCTCCCAGCTATTTTCTCCAAATTCATGATAGCAACACTACAATTAAAAATTTTAAATAAATAGGACTGAGGGAGTACTATTAGGGTAAGCAGTAATCCCAATCAGTGCAAACAGCTCTTTAGCGGGTTATCAGCACATCTGGATATCTGCACAACTACGCCAGGCCCATATTAGTTATTAGCAACCATCACCCCAAACAAGTTTTGTCTGGAGCAGCTGTGCATATTCTGTGCCTGGGCTGATGAAACTCACAGCTAAAAGCTTTGGGCCAAATTCATGAAATCCCCTTTCTGAAGCTGATAGAAGCTGTTTGATTACAACTACATTTAAATGAGATATCAAATTAATTTTGATATAAAGACATTATTACGTGCTTATTCTGCTAATCAAGATTTCTGTGTTATTTCCTGGTCCATTTGGTCTTTCCATCTCTTTCTACAGAGGCAGAAATCCTCTTTTTACTCTGAAATAACAGTGCCTGAGTTTATATTACATCTACCAGAACAGGGTCCTCATATATTTTCATACATGTTCGTCCGATACAATCCTCACAAGGATACAAATAACAGATGACATCTATTTTTCACCTGGAGTTGAATTTATCAGCCAACTCTTTATATTTCTCCAGCATTTCTCTCTGCTCCATATGATACAATCAACTGAATGAAGTAGCAGGGAATTACAGGAAGAGATAGTTCAGTGATGAATCAGTCACTGGTCTGACTACAAGAGAAATCGACACCCTTCCCATCAAAGAAATATGCATACAGGAGGTACAGAGAACCTCCTGCTGGAGGTACGGAGGCTGACACCTTCCATTTTCCATTCACTTCTGGATTTCTCCAAGGTCGGAACCGCTGCATTAAAAAGGACTGGGATGTGTGGAAGAGCAATAGTTAACCTAAGCGTGTTATTTAGCATCAGAAATGGAAGCCCTTCTGTCCCCAAAACTACATACATGCCTGCTACATGAGGCAGAATTCCCATGTCATGTAAAAATGCTTTCAAAAACAACCTAATTGAAACAAGGATGCTTCTGAGAGGGCGTAATAACTGCATGAGCATAAGCCATACTGGCAAAAGCTGTAACATTTTCTACGAGGGCTGCTTTAACGTAATGCTAAAGGCTGGGGACACCATTAACGAAAGATGATTTAAACATACAGTGCGTTTAATCCTTCCTTCACGGAACACTGAAGTGTGTGTAGCAGACTTTCGGCTGCACTTCTGAAGCAGCAATCCACAACTTGCTCAGGGGAAGAGAGATCTCAGCGCGGCATTTTGCTCTCCTGACTATAATCGGAATATTTTGAACTGTTTGTCTCAAATTTAGGAGGAATAACTTGGAGCAACCACGGCAGATTTTCATGTTTAATATATTTTCATCAAAGCCCTCGCCTCGCTCCCAGTTAATAGCCTCACAGCCTTTGCTAAATGTAGGCGTGACGACATTTCACATTAGCACAACAGACAAAAATTTGGAGACGTTTCAAGAATGGCCAACAGGCAGCAACAGGGCTCCCCAGCCGCCCACGCTGCTCTTTTCCAGAAGGGACAGCGAGGTGCCTGGGCGGCCACCGGAGGTGACAGCCCCCCGCGGGCAGGCTGCTCGGGGCGGCGGGCTGAGGGGGGGGGGGAAGCGGCGGGCAGTTTGTCCGTCCGTCCGTCCGTCTGCCCGGCCGCGGCGGCTGTCAGCCCGCCAAGTTAAGCCGAAATAAGGCTAAAAATTGCCTCGGCCCCGCTGGCGGCGGGACTGTCGCTCTGCCATAGAGGGAACGAGCCGAGCCCTGAGGAGAATTCTCCTCAGGAATGGGGCGGGGAGGAGGGGGCGCCTCAGCGGCCGCAGCTCGCTGACGAGACGGGGGCGGGCTGGCGGCGTGAGGGGGGGGGGGGGGGGGGGCAACTGCTGCCTTGCGACCAAATAAGGGTAAATTCGCCACCAGCCGGCGGCCGGCTGGGAGGTGACACGCAGCGTTTGACGGAACTTTCAGGAATTACAAACACTGCGAGACGAGATGCTGTCCCCCCCCCCCCCCCCCCGTCCCCTCCCCCGGGCGCCCCCCCGGGGCTGGGGGGGGGGGGGGGGGGGGGGACGCGTGCCCAACCCCTTGGCAGCGCGGCGCGAGTTGCGTAGCGACCACACCCCGCCCCCGCCCACCCCGCCCCCTCGCCCTCCTGCCCGCTTCCTATTGGATAGTGCTGACGTCGATCCCCGGCCCTCGCGTCTAACGTCCACTGGAACTTTCTAGCAGAGTTTCGGGGCGGGGGGGGCGGGGCGAACGGGGAGCGCGCGCTGTGATTGGCCCGCGGCCGTGGCGCACGCTGGCAAGCGAGACGGATCGAGAAACAACAGGAAGAAGGCCGCCTGCCGCCGCTCGGCGGGGAGGGGCGGGGCTGGCGGGGGGGCGTCACTCTGCTGATTGGCTAGGAGGCAGGGGACGGGCTCTCCTCGTGGAGGCGCGGCGGCGATTGGTCGCTCGCGGCAGGCGGGCGTCTGGATTGGTCCGCGGGGTTCTGGCAGGTTCCAGAAGGAGGCTGAGCGGGCTATAAAAGGGGCGCGGGCGGCGCGACACCGGCAGAACGCGCCGAGGAAGGCAGCGGGAGCGGGTGGCGGGGACGTGACCGGGAGTGAACGAGCAGCCGAACAAGCAGCTGATCACAGGAAGCCGCCGTCATGTCTGGCAAAGGGCCGGCGATCGGCATCGACCTGGGCACTACGTACTCATGCGTGGGCGTCTTCCAGCATGGCAAAGTGGAGATCATCGCCAATGACCAGGGCAACCGCACCACGCCCAGCTATGTGGCCTTCACTGATACCGAGCGGCTCATCGGCGATGCTGCCAAGAACCAGGTGGCGATGAACCCCACCAACACCATCTTTGATGCCAAGCGCCTCATCGGCCGCAAGTACGATGACCCCACGGTGCAGTCGGACATGAAGCACTGGCCCTTCCGCGTGGTGAATGAGGGTGGCAAGCCCAAGGTGCAGGTGGAGTACAAGGGCGAAATGAAGACCTTCTTCCCCGAGGAGATCAGCTCCATGGTGCTTACCAAGATGAAGGAGATTGCTGAGGCCTATCTGGGGCGTAAAGTGCAGAATGCTGTCATCACAGTGCCTGCTTACTTCAATGACTCCCAGCGCCAGGCCACCAAAGATGCTGGTACCATCACTGGCCTGAATGTGATGCGTATTATCAACGAGCCCACAGCAGCTGCGATTGCCTATGGCTTGGATAAGAAAGGTACTCGGGCTGGTGAGAAGAATGTGCTCATCTTTGACTTGGGAGGGGGCACTTTTGATGTTTCCATCCTTACCATTGAGGATGGTATCTTTGAGGTGAAGTCCACAGCTGGGGACACCCACCTAGGGGGGGAGGACTTTGACAACCGCATGGTGAACCATTTCGTAGAAGAATTCAAGCGTAAGCACAAGCGTGACATTGCGGGCAATAAGCGTGCGGTAAGGCGACTGCGTACAGCTTGTGAGAGGGCAAAGCGCACTCTCAGCTCTTCCACGCAAGCTAGCATTGAGATCGACTCACTGTACGAGGGAATTGACTTCTACACTTCCATTACTCGTGCCCGCTTTGAGGAGCTCAATGCTGACCTCTTCCGTGGTACCCTGGAGCCAGTAGAAAAGGCCCTGCGTGATGCCAAGCTAGACAAAGGCCAGATCCAGGAGATAGTGCTGGTTGGAGGCTCCACCCGTATCCCCAAGATCCAAAAACTACTACAGGACTTCTTCAATGGCAAAGAGCTCAACAAGAGCATCAATCCTGATGAGGCTGTTGCTTACGGCGCTGCCGTGCAAGCGGCTATCCTCATGGGAGACAAGTCCGAGAATGTGCAGGATCTGCTCCTGCTGGATGTCACCCCCCTGTCCCTGGGCATCGAGACAGCCGGTGGAGTGATGACCGCCCTCATCAAGCGTAACACCACCATTCCCACCAAACAAACTCAGACCTTCACCACCTACTCAGACAACCAGAGCAGTGTCCTGGTCCAAGTTTACGAGGGTGAGAGGGCTATGACCAAGGACAACAACTTGCTGGGCAAGTTTGATCTAACAGGCATCCCGCCAGCGCCCCGCGGAGTGCCCCAGATCGAGGTTACTTTCGACATAGATGCCAATGGTATCCTGAATGTCAGTGCAGTAGACAAGAGCACGGGTAAGGAGAACAAGATAACCATCACCAATGACAAGGGTCGCCTTAGCAAGGATGACATTGACCGTATGGTGCAAGAAGCAGAGAAATACAAAGCAGAGGACGAAGCCAACAGAGATCGGGTGGGAGCCAAGAACTCGCTTGAGTCCTACACTTACAACATGAAGCAGACGGTGGAGGATGATAAACTGAAGGGAAAGATCAGTGACCAGGACAAGCAGAAAGTGCTCGACAAGTGCCGGGAGGTGATCTCTTGGCTCGATCGCAACCAGATGGCTGAGAAAGAAGAGTATGAGCACAAGCAGAAAGAGCTGGAGAAACTCTGCAACCCGATCGTCACAAAATTGTACCAGGGAGCTGGAGGAGCTGGGGCAGGTGGATCTGGTGGCCCAACCATCGAAGAAGTAGATTAAAAGGACTGAGTATAGACTGGTTTATGGACAGTCACTCCATTCTTTGCTTTATATTTTTCTAACGTTTAAGAAAAACGTCATTGCCAATAACAGAGTTTATTCTGTTGGGTGTGTATAAAGGCAGATCTATCAGCTTGGTTTTGATAAAAGGGAAGGCACGTCCTGCTTTATAAGGTTAGTAATAGAGGAGTTTTGTTAATTCAGATACAGCTACTTGTATTCTGGATGTTTGTCTCTGTTTAAGTGTCTCTTCTAAAGTAACCACGCAACTGTTGCAGTTGACAAGTTTCAAGTTATGCATGGGGAAAGAAAATCTTTATGGAAGATGAGAAATGCCAAATGGCTTCTGGAAATTTTGGTAATAAATAAAATGTATTTAAAGCATAAATCTAGCTTCCTTCATTTTGTGGGTGGGGGTGGGAGGGGTGGGTAGATGCCCCCAGCCCCCTGAGTGGGGCTGGGGTGGTGACAGGGAGCCCCAAGCAGCCCTGGGGGTGCCTTTCCTGACAGGCACGGAGCTGCCGTGGAGCCCAAGCTACAGAGCTCCTGGGTGGACTCATCCCCTCCTTGGGGGACTGAGCTTCCTGCTTCAGGCTGGCATGGGGGGCTTGGGCTGGACTCCCTCCAGCTGTGGGGTGTGGGGCACAGGGCCCCTTGTTGTGCCAGTGCCCCCTGAGTGGGGCGGCATGGAAATGAGCACAATTAGACTGTTCTGCTTTGGGGACAGCTGGGCTTGGTAATGCAGCGTGTGGCCAGCTATATAAACTGCTGAGTTATTCTTGGGTTGCTTGCATGCAACCCGAGCTTCTATTTTTTTTTTGTATTGAAAGTGTTTTTCCTCTCCTAAGTTGATTGAAAGTAAGGCTGCCAAGGATCCTGAGCGCAGTGAATGCTGAATAATGAGTCAGGATGCCAAAGCTGATAGAATAGGCAAATTCTGTAGTAGTTAAACTCTACTAGCTCTCCTCCAAGCAGTCTCTGGAGCTCTTGATTTGTTTCAGAAAGCAAAACAGCAGTGTTTAGAGTCAGAGGAGCCGAGAGCTAATTAGCTGTAGTGGAAGAGCCTGCTGACATGCACATTTCGGGCTGCCTTGTCCTTTAAGGGAAAAAACTGCTCGGCAGCGGGCAGTTGCAGGAAATCAGCAGGCTCGCTCTTGTTTGGGTGAGCGGGGCAGGCACTGCGCCTTCTGCAGCTCCAACAGCTTTCCGGGCTCAAATCCCGTGAGCTCGCAGGTGATAGAGAAAACACCTCTGTGGGATGTTTTGTTATAATGGGGCAGGCTAAAATAAGCTTGCGTAGTGTTTGATACCAGCGGAGATGTAAAAGGCTGGTTTACGAGGCGGGTTTCTCTCGGCTGGCTTGCCAAGCGCAGGCTGCTGGTTCGTGCGCACTATCGCGTGGTTACAGAGAGGGGTTACAGTCGCTACTGGAATGTGAGGCTTGTAAAAAGCTTGTTTGATCAGCTGTTGTCTTAAATTACTCAAAACCACTTAAAGTTTATTGAACGGTTCATATGTAAATGGAAGTACAATCACAGTAGGACTTGAAAAGTCAATGACTGCAACTTAAGCACCTGCTGACTACTTAAGCAAAATCTCAGAAGGCTGTAATCACGCTGGGTGGTTTTGGTGTTTAGGTAGGCAGCATTTTCCTGGCAACCAACCCCTGGATTTCCAGACTGTAGCAAATACACGACCCCAAGAATGCAGAAGACACTATGACTTTTTGATTAATTTTTCCCAGGATCTAATAGAGAAATACATTTATGAATAGCAATAGGACATCTGTAAGAGACAAGTTGTTGCTGCAAACTGCAATACTTCATCAGATGTGTGCTTCCTAACCAGGACCCAGTAAAACAGGGCGCCGATAAGGGGCAGGTAGCACCCGTGGTCACTGTAAATTAAGGTTAACTATTTTTTTTTTCTGTTGACTGACTTGTAATTGTCCTCGCCACATGGTTTCCTTTGCTCTCCAGTTCTTGGTGTGCGTTCTTCAGTGTCGCTTCCCAGTTATTAAGTACAATTTCTTGTTGTTTTTCCCAAGCGTCTATTTAAATGTATTGCAGAGCTAATTTGGCTAAATGCAGGCAGCAGGTTTGTTTGTCACCTGTCCTTTCGCTCACCTCGGTCACTGCTGCTCTGTGCTGGTGGCTGCGTTTCGGTGGAGGGGCAGGCCGGAGTAACAGGGACCACGGGAGCAAGGCACTTCTCCAGATACTGGGAGTTAAAGCACCCAAGCGGCCGAGGACGTGCACAGGCTAAAGCTGGATAATTGTGGGTTGTTTTTTATTTATTTATTTATTTATTTTTATTATTATTATTTATTTTTCTGAAAATGGGATACTTTTTAGCCTGGACAGATTGTGGGGTACATTTTAAGGATGAGAAACTTCTGCTTGCTTGCACAACTGGAAAGATTGGAAGTCTCAAAGTACAAAGTAACCTTTCAAATATGTAAACAGCTCCCCAAAATGCAAGAGGCAGAAAAGTTGAAGAGCTCAGAGCTGGATTCCTCGCATTGGTCTAATTGGTTTATAAAGCAAAGAACTTTGAGTTGGTTTTCAGTGTGTTGAACTTACCGCAGAGAGAAACTTTTCCTGCTGAAGTTAGTGGTAACTCCCCGCTGACTCCAGTGGGTATAATTTTTCCACCTGGTTTCTTAAAGAAATCAAGGAGGTGTCAGAGGGGGAAAATGCTTCTCTTCGTTCGCAAATAGGAGTATTTGATCTGTACAGGTAGTTCTGTGGAGTAGTTGCACATTTGAAATGAGTTTGCCAAAGCCAGGAAAATAATCTGGTCTAAAATCTGCAGTTTCATTGCTTCCACACTCAGCATGCCTCATCCTCGGCACTGTCCTGAAGGGAAAGCCGCCTCCTTTTGCCTAAGTTGTGGCTTTGCCTTTCTGAATTTTGCTTATTCTTGTATAGGGCTGTGTAAAAGACCAAGCCCATGGGAAGGTTATAAAGCGGCTATAACTTAGTAGCACTTGTGCAACTACAGTGTTAACTTCTGATGGCTGCTTGTATTCACTGATCAAGTTTATATGAGTGGCGTTATTTTATAGAGAGGAACACCCGTAGCCTTAATACTGGAGAATTTAATCACCCACATTAAAATCCTTAAGCACTTTAGCACTTCACTGGCCGTGCAGCCAGGTGTGTAGCAATGCAAAGCAATCCCTCCCGTGTGCCATGCAGGGAATCCTGCAATGCCCCACCCTCACTCTGCAGGGAAATGGGAAGAGCCAAAAGAGCCAAAGCAAGCCAACCCCCCCCCCCCCCAAAAAAAAAAAAAAATAAATTACTAAACCAATGTGCAAAGCAAGAGAGCTGTGAGGGAGCTGAGGGCACCGGGAATGCCTGAGACAACCCGTTTGGGAGCAGGGAAGCTGGGACGTGCTGGGGCATGGCTGCATCCCCCCAGCCGGGCTGGTGACTCAGCCCCATGCCCTGCCGCCTCCGTAGCATCTGTTTGAAGTTCTGAAGCACAGAGGGCTTAGCAGACAGGCTGCAGCCCTGCTCATCCCTTGTGATAGCATCTTAAAGACCAGAGTGAATATACCCCAGCAGCCTGCCTTTTATCTTGCGGGAGACACCGCGTAGAGCCCCGCAGGCTGGGCAGCTTTGCTCTTGGGAGCTGCCTGTCATTTGTTTGAGAGGTTCTCCTTGAAGGTCTGGGGCACGGTGGGGCGCAGCCGAGGGGTGACAGCTCTGAAGAAGTGACATTCCAGGGCTGTGCTGCAAATCTCATCTTCCACATTGCCAGCCACTCCCCCAGATACATAGGAGGGGCAGGAAGAGAAGGCAAATGTGCTCAGGGAATTCGCGTCTCCAGCCTCGGCATTTTTCGGCATGTACATGCAAGGTATGACATTAAAAAGCCTGCGCTTACACTCAGCCTGCTTTTTTTTTTTTTTTTTTTTTAGTCTTGCCAAAGCATTGCAACGTAATAGCATTTCAAACTCTAATGATTTAAAAGGTATTCCAAATTTCTCCTTTACCCAACCCTGCGCTGGCATAAGGTTCTCCTACTTTATCCCTTTGGACAGTACACGATGGTGTAATCTCTGCCTCCATTAGGAAGCTGGTACCTTGGTATATGGGAATCCTGTGATATTAAACCAGCAAAGCACGTGGATGCTCTTACAGCAGCAAAATTATGCTCTGTAGTTGTTCATCATAGGAAAGTTACCACCCCTCCCTACCCCACAGCAAAACGAGTTATGCTAGTAAGGCTTCTCCAGCACACCTATGTGGGTCAGGTATCACATCCCTCCACCACTCTCATCCACATATTTATGCAGGCAGCAGCCTATAGCGTAGACCTGCCTCTCGAGTAGATTTTGCTTGTAGCAGTGGGGTGATTATATATTTGGGCAGGCCAGCATTTCCAGCTGCAGCAGCATACTTCACTTCCACATATGAAGCAGCAGTATTTAAAACCCCTGATCCGCCCTTGCATGACCCATTTGTCTTTACTCTCTCCTGCATCAGTAGGGTGGAGACATAGAAAAGCTGGTTCCTCTGGTCATCCCAATAACAGCACTATTTTAGAGAGGGGAACCAGGACATTTTTTAAGTCTCTCTTTTTTTTTTTTTTTTTTTTTAATGGAAAATCAAAAGCAGTATAGGAAATTTTTGTTCCTTTTCTATTGCTGAAGATACTCTCTCCCACTGTTCAGGAACTACTTTTTGTGTGTTGGCCTGTACAGAAGGTGCCAGGTCACTGTTGTGTCCTGGACAAAAAGGCATGAACTCATTTTTGCTTGTGCTAAGGCAGCAGTTAGCAGCACCACAGCTGTACCCTATCTGTTGGAACAGGCTAAAATGCCACTGCACTGGTTTGAATAGCAATAAGAACACTTCCAGAAGTGCAAATACTCTGTACCTCTGTATCTCAGACACAAATCTATTTTTTTAAAAAAAGGACATGGGTTTACTGGTCTTGGTTGCTTTGCTTTTCACTGGCTAGCATCATGAAATATTTGTTAAATATCAGTCCCTGTAAGAGCTCTTGAAAGGGTGAGCTGACAGTTCAGCAATCACATATCATAGCTGAAAGTAGCATTTCTTTTTGCTCGGCTGTATCCAAAAGTGTAAACATATTTCTCATATTTCTTTCAAACCATGTTTATTTCTCATTTGGCAGACTCCTTGTTTTCCTACAGATCTCATTCACAACATGTTTGCAAGTGTACTAAGACAGCCTGTTTAAAGACAACCAATGCTAGCGAGTGCTTAGTCCTGTCCCCAGCTCTACATGTGGAAGAGAAGTAAACTAAAAATTCTAAATGAAATAAAAATTCTTGGTAATAAACTAAAAACTAAAAATAATGTGCTCTATAATAACTATTTCAAGGCTCACAGTATTGAATAGAGAAGATCTTGTCTGTGGTTAGGCTATATTCAATCTTCACTATCTTTTCCTCCACGTATGGCAGTGAGATGGTTATTATACTCTGGAGAAAAAATAGAAAGTGTGCTATTGACATTTTTGTTAGGCTCCGTAGATTTCTGAGCACCTCAGAATACTGAATCTAAATCAAATTTATGAAAATACCTGTTGGATATGAGGCACATTTAAATACTTCTTCCTTTCTGTAAGAGGCGTGTTCATAACAAAAGGTTGATTGTTAGGAGCACAAGGCAAATGTCTAGCTGCATGAAAATAGCTGACAAGCGCTAATGTTCAATAATCTCATCTGATAAAACCACATGGAGGGAGTAATTGCAGGAGGATTTCATTAAAAGAATGTGCAGCTGGTTTTTCTGGCTTCCCAAGTGCAGGCTCTATTCCCATACGCTGTGCTAGGCAGTCATTGTGGTCTGATTTCCCTCAGAACTTCATCCTGGCTTTGACAGCTAGTTCTTACTCTGACCTGATGGTTGTGTCCATGGATGTGGTTGCTGCCAAACACAGCAGGCAGCTGGGCCACAAGGCTGGGAACCTGGGGCAGGGCTGGCAGTGGTGTAGCAGGACGTTAGGGGGACACAGCATCTCGCCAGGAGCTGCGGGACAGCCCTTTAACCACCTTTTGGTGGGTACCTGAATTATGGAACTAAAGGCTGCGGTGCTGATAGAGGGGGGCAATGCAAATTGCTGAAAACAAAGAACAGGAGCTTCAATTGTGCACAAATGTGACGTGAAAAAGCACACCAGTGCTAATAGTGTTATGCCTGGGGACATTATTCCATTTGTATAGCATGATCATCTTTTTAATGAGCAGGCAAAAGTAGTTGGCAGGTAAACGGCATAGTCATGGAATAAGTATTACCTCCTGTGAAATTGAATTCTACACTTTTGTGTCTAATGCAAACAGCCGTGCACACACACACAGAGTCTGATATTCCCAGGGAAACCAGGGCTGACATTTACCTGCCCCTGGGAAGAGAGGAGGAAATTAATATGGTGGCTCTGGAAGACAGAGACTTGACACAGTGAGAAGAAAAAAAAAAAGAGAGGCAGAAAAGAGGTGAATGACTCTGAATGGCTGGTGAGTCAGTGATATTTTTCTTGAGTTTATGCATGTGTTTATTTTCTGGGTGTGATATCTGAATTAAACATTAGATATACCTAACGAATGGTTACATATGCGTACTGTTGAGTGTTTGCAGCTACTGAGACGCACATGGACACAAACACCACAAGAAACAACATTAAAAGAAGGCTATTAAGGCTGCAAAGTCAGTTGCTCAGAAAGTTTGAAGTGCTGGAATTATGACCATCTGAGCAATCCTATTTCTTGCTTTCTTTCTGCTTATGTATCATAACCCAGTTTTTAATTACATGGTAACATATTTATTTATGTTTTTCTACAGGGCACCTCAGTCAGTGTGCAGGATGGGCAGCATGTGCTTTGTAAGAAAGTAATGTTTCCCAGTTCAATGCACGCCTTTTTTTACTGTATGTTGGCCAGCCCCACCTCTGAAGGAGTGTCCTGTGAAGCTCATTGCCATCACATGTGAGTGCTTCATGACAGTTTTCACCCCTAAGATGTGACACAGGGGATAAAATAAAACTATAAAAGCAGAACACCTTCTTCCTATTATGGGCTCTTCCACTGGAAGTGCCAAGGTACTCAGCTCAGTACGTTTTTGTAGGTTTAAGTACAGTTCCCATTGGCTTTGGTCACAGGTCCTCAGTCCTGCCAAGGCCCTTTGCTCAAAAAGAAAAGAGAATGCAAATAATGGTCATTAGCTTTAAATGCGGGTTGAAGTGATTTGCCTGGAATTTTGTGACTGAAGCCTGTATGGAAATCAGTTTCCCACATAGCCTTCAACTGCTTCAACCATTACACCTTAATTTCACTTCTTGTAATCTTATGGCTCACTCACTTTATAGCTTCCAACTTTTGCAGCAGCCAAAGAATGGATCCAGCAGACACTAATCTCCTTTGTGACACGATGCCAGGCTTTTAATTTTTTTTTCAGACTGATATCCATTTGGGCCATCAGCATGGGTGGGATGTTTGGTGCTCAGCTCTGCATTAAGTAGCTGCACTGAACTGATCTCCTCCAGCGAGCACTCAATTAAGTAGAGTGCTGTGTCTGAATATGCCGGGTCCTGTCCAGGGAATGCCGTCAGTCTCAGGGTCCTCCCAGCACTGCTGTCTGTTCTAGCCTCATAGCTTGTCTAGAGCCAGTTCTGTCCCACTCCCCTCAAATCCTTTCTGGATGTCTTCATCTCCCCTACCTCACCTGTCTGCCTCTCCAATTCCCAGGCCTTCCTCGCCTGCCTAGACAGCTCTTTCTTTAGCTCTCAGCCCCAGACTTTCTATTTAGAGTTGTGCTCCCTGTAGGTAGTTCTCAGTTTTAGTTTATTCCAGCACTTCCTCTGGGCTTTTTGTGCCAATTTGCCCCCAACCCTGGTAAAGCAGTAGTCCTGTCTCCTGAGAATCTTCCACTTGTCCTTTACTTTTGGTGGTTCTTTTGTCAGGACTTGTACTGGAGCAGAGGTGGGCTGATGGTCCCCTGAGGCAGATGACAGCCCAGGTCTATCAAGCAGTCTGTTGATGAGCCATTAATTCCATACCTCCCACTTGTCCCCTGATGAGAGCCTATTTCTGCAGTGCTGCCTGGCTGCCGTGAGTGAGATCTGAGGTCTCTCTTGAACCTGCTTCTCTCATCCTCTTAAATATGTAACTTGGCTGCCAAGTCATGGATATGTACTTGGCAGCCTGCAATAGCAACTGGAAACACAACATACACAATACGATTGTCAAAAAAAAAAAGGGGGGGGGGGGGGGGGGACTGTAGAGAACAGAGTCAGCTGAATTTTCAGGATGATTTGAGATTCTTGCTTAGCTATTCATGGACTAATTCTGTTAGCGTGGATAAGCCTTTAAAGAGTACCTGCAGGAGAAAAGATGCAGTGTCTGGACAGCTGTGGAAAGTCAGTCTTACAGACTGACCTGTCTAGAAGTCTTAGATCAGGTATTTTCATTGCTTCCAAGTACATACCTAGTGTAGCTGTACCAGGAAAATTTTCATAGACTTTGACTGTTTTTCACCTTATAGCTGATCTGATCTACTGAGAGCTATGCTCCTGCCCCTTTGCCTTTATCTGCATCTCCTCTGGCCCTCTCTGACTGCACCAAACTGATGTGAAGCACTAACTCAACAGAACACTTCTCGTTTACTTTTGCTGGATTACTCTTTTGACAGTTTAGGGAGCCGCCTTGCTGTGGGGCCTGAGAAGATACAGAATAAACACAAAGATAAATGATGGGAAAAGTTACACGCGAGGAAGAATGCCTCTCTCTTCAACAATGAGCTTTTAGGCTGGCTTAGCTGTAACACAAAACCTCACCGTTCTTGGGACTTCTACCAGCAGGAAGTACTTTTGTTGATATAACTCGTAGCAATTTGGGGTGCCAGCTAAGCAATACCAGTTGTACAATGACACTGTTCCACTGCGAATGACTTGTATGAGACCTTTTCTGCTTGTACAGCATTGCTTCAAAGTATCCCAAAGATCAAAAACCCTCCCTCAAAACCATGACCTTAAGCGTCCTGCCTTACCGTATGGGAATTGTTTGCAGGGGGAACTCACAAATCTGGAGCTGCCTGCTTGCATAGGGACTTGAGACGTGTTGCAGGAGACTTGTGACTTAGCAGTTACACTTTTATATCTTGCAGAGGCCCAAGCTAAAGGATGTGTAATGCTCCAGGTGTTGTACAGACATCCATGCCCACAACGGGGGGAATGGGTACCATCCTGTGCCAGTGACCAGGAGCACCTCCGTGGCTCCCTGCCTTCAAAGGACGCCATAGGCCCAAACAAGTGGCCACTGAGGTGGCACTGCACAGGAAACACTTAATTTCTCTGTTTTGACTGAAAAGTTACCCAGGGAAGAGGCTTGGTGTGAAGGAGCTGAGCATGTGGACCGTGAGTCTCTGTGCGTGGAGCAGGCCGGAGGGGACTTTGTGTGCTGGGATCTGCAGCTCCCAGGGGACAGCCGGGTGTTACCGGGACACTGCTGTAAACAGAGCCAGCCTGAGCGCCCCGGCCGTGTCCCAGGCAAGCACCATGACCTCAGTGAGTGTCCCCACCTCGCCCAGCTCCACCTTGTCCCTCCTGCCCACTTCTGCCTCTGGCAGGTCCTGGGGACAGCAGGAGATCCCAAAGGGGAGGGTGGGCAGGGCAGCCCTTCAGCCATCATGTCAGTGGGAACCGAGCTGTATTTGTAAGACACGAGGGTGGTAATTCCTCCTGCCTGTCCTGCTGTGGTAGGCGCTGCTCTGCCGTGCTACCACATTTTCTGTTTTTTTGTTCACAGTTCATAACCCCTTGTGTCTAATGGAAAGGTGTTGCATTTGTGCGGGCCTTTTCTTTGTGAGTTGTAAACCAGTATTTGAAAGCTGGAGTTGAAGACTAAAACTGACAGGTTTAAATAACCGCTCTTTGTCAAAGGATTAGGGCCATGGTTTCCTAATATTCATCTCTGTGGTCTAACCATTGCTCGGGCTGCTGGCTCCTGACATAAAATTATTTTGGCGTTCTACTACCAAATGAGATTGAGCAAGAAGCTGAGACTTGCATTGCTGTCTGTCTGAATGACACCAGGCAAAAGTTCACAGAAAGCCTGCTTTCACCTGGTTTAAGTTTTAGGCAGAAAGATTTCAGCAATAAGATGGATTTTACTTTAAAGGTGACCTGCAAAAACCAGTTAAGAGTTTGCAAGTCTCTTTTGTTAATTAAGAAAGGGGCTAATTAATCTCTATTTTTTTTTATTTTTTTTTTAGGGGATTTTTGGTTTTGTACAGATTTTTTTGAATGTATGGATACTGTAAAATCCTCTATTGGTGATTTTGTTCAATGTCTCCTGCTGGGTCTATCTGGTGTTGACTTAAAGTTCTCAGGACATCAGTAAAGTGCATAACTCATTTACTTATTTATTTTTTTTTTTTAAACAAAGATTTCCTTTCTCCTGGTGCTTAGTCACCATAATTACACAAATGCTATCAAAACCAAATAAAAGTGATACGTTGTATAATGCAGGGCTCCATTTGATTTCTCAGTCTTTATTGATTCACTGGCATCCAAAGAACTGATGTTCATTGGCAAACTTTCAAGTATTTATTAATAACCTGAAAGACATAAAAATGGATAGATCTTTTGTGTGTATGTGTGTGTATGTGTGTATGTGTGTGTGTGTGTGCGTGTTTTATTTTATGCTGGCATCCTCTAATCAGAGAGAACTTCTGTTTAAGTGACTCACAAATAACAACTCGGTGAAAAGCAGTTTTAAGAAAGATACGTAATGGGCAATACACACAGTGCTCGTGTTCTAAATATTTTGTTGAGCTGGGCTGAGAGCAAGAGCATTGTGTTTCTGACGTGTAATCTGTGTGCTGTTTTCTTGCAGACAATAAAGCTAACTTCAGGCGTGTGGTACTGGAAAGATGATACTAATACACTTGAATTTGCAAGGTAAAAGAATTCTGTTTGGTTTCAGATAGTGCAGGTTTAAGGCCTTGATTCAGCTGTTCCAAGCAAGGCAAAATCAGTCTAACATTGCTTTGGCTGAAAATCAACTCCATGACAAATATACATTTGTATTTATATATATTTATCAAGACTGGAGCTCTTAAATGTTACTCCGTGGCATTTATCCCATCATGTTAATGGGAAAAACAGAAATATGCATTTGTTCTGTACTGTTCTCAAGATGAATCCACTTCAGAGGGACTGCTAAAAGTGTGTGGCAAGTCCTGCTCTGTGCTACAAAGCCATGCAGTGCAGCAGCAGTGCTAAAAGTGAGGGCTAAATGCCATCCCTGGCATCTACAGGTGGAGGTCCACTGAGTATATAGTCTGAAGCTCTCTGTGTTATGTTTGGCCCTGCATGGCAGTGAGCACTGGAGGACTGCAAGTCCTCCAGTTTTGGGAAACAACAGCTCTGCAGAGGTGTAAGCTCATGTACCTGCACTTTGAATTTGTGTGGCAGCTGTGGATTCAGACTTCACCTGGCCTGAAAAATTTCCATACATTTAACCACTGGTGAGAAACAATATCCTCTGCTGCCCTCTTCCCAGATGCAGGGCAGGCAGTGCACAGTGCAGTGCGGCGTGGCGTGGTGCAGCTGTGTCAGTCGCCCGCTCCCTGCTGCTGCTTCCCTGCCCTGCTGGCATTTTCCAAGCCTTTGTCATGGCAGAGCTGGGCTGCTCACCTCTTGCCTGACCACACAGCTGTTGTGGGTGCCTTTCATGGTCTGAGTCTCAGCAGCATCAGCCAGCTTCTCTCATGAGCTTGGGGATGCTGCTGACTCTGCCCAGTGCTCTCCGGGACAGGAATGAGTTTCCCAGCCACGTCTGCTGCCTCTGCCCTTAATGAACCCAAAGACAAGGTTTGGGACTGAGCAGTTTGCATTTTAAATCTATTTTCTGAGATAAAACTCTCTTCTGTCTCCCTACAAGAAGAGAAAGAAGTAGTAGAGCTGAAGGTCAGGAGCGTATATGCATTAATCTACTGTGAATACATTTAGGCTGGAAACTAGAAGTCCCTATTCATTGGTGTTGTCAGGACAAGAGCAGGAGGGTAAAACCACTTGAAACATGGGTGACGTGAAGCGTTTAGGTGACACAGTGCTTATGATGGCAGGAGACAGAGCAGGAGGACCTTTCCTTACTTTTTGCTTCTCTGTTTTTGAAAGCAATGTCTCAAGTGGACCTCAGCACCACCCAGATGTTTTCTCAGTGTCAGTTAGAGGATGAAATATGTATTCCTTTGTATCACGGCATGTTGACCTTTTTGCACTGCTGCTAAAAATGTAAATTCATGCCACTGCATGCTCACACTCTCTATTTCAGCTCCAGTCCAGCATCTCAGGAAAACCTTAAGGAAGGAAAAAATACTTGCTTTCGCGAAATATGTGTCAAGACATTAAAGAGGTATGTCAAGCCGACTGACTTAGCTCAAGAAGGAACAAAATTATTTGGGTGGGAATATTTTCATCCATTGTCTGAGGATCATGTCTGAACAAAACACGTGTAACAGGGAGCCACCTGTCATTTCAATAGGGTGGATGAGTGGTCTGAACACAAAAACAGGGCCAGACATGCCTGGTGTTGAATGCTAGCTCAGGCACTAGCCTGCTGTGAATTTGGTAAAGTCATTCTGCATCTTTGTTGCTGTTTCCAGCTCACTCAGAAAGAAGTAATAATTCTCATCTGCTCTGAAGAGTATTGTGAGGTAATTAATTCATCTTTGTAAGGCACTTCAAAGATTAAAGTATTATTATTATTATTAATTTTATAAATCCACAATACGGTGTAGCTGACTTTCATCCATTACTTAAAACCTCTTTGATCTAAATAATATAGTCGCAATTTATTATATTAGCAACTAAAAGGGCAACTTCAGAAGCAAGCTTGGAGGTGAAATGTCCCATTTCTCCTAACATTCCCAGCCTGTTTTGTGGTTACAATAGCTGAAAGTAAGTTCAGGCTATCTGCCAAACACATTTCACTGCCTGACCCTTTGAAATTGTGTGCAATGAGGAAAGTGCATACCAGGTAGATAATGTGACTGTTTTGTGACTGGAATTAACAGTGTCCTTAAATGCTATGTATTGGTCAACTACTAGCATCTTCCAAGATGAATGCAGCGCAACGCTCCCTGAAAAAAGGCTGGCTGACAAGGAGGAAAAAATCCATAGGCTGTCAAAATGGGTACAACATGAATATGTGACGTTGGATGATGTCAAATGTGAGTAAATGTTGGTATCTTGTATCAGCAAGGCATTGCCCACAAAAAACAGAAAACTATTTCTACTAGCAGCTAGCAATTTTTTTTGGAGGAAATACTATTTTTGTCCTCTGTGTTTTCAGATGTTGCTTTACTTTTGAAAGAAGAAGAGTCAGAGCGCATGCTACCTTTTGCCACAGTTATGGGGTATGTTATGTACAATTTGTTTCAAGAATTATGTGTGTGTGTCGGGTAGCTGAGAGACTGGTGTATGAGAAGTAGAATGTGAAATATCAGCGGCTTAGAAGAGGGGTTTAGTGTGAAATAACACCAAATGCATTTTAACCTTGGCATTCAGAGAAATAATCCCATCACTTGTTTGGAAGCCTTCCACTCTGTTAGCTAAAGGGAGCCAAGAACTTGGGCCTAAATGTCCAAAGGTTGTTATTCATCTTACCCTAAGTTAAATTCCACGTTTACCAGAGCATCCACAACGCTGCATGCACTGAGTCCCTAACATGACCAGGCATCTGGGCTGCCTTCTTGTGCAGCTGCTGTTCCACTCAGAGCTGCAGAGCTCATTAATTGCTGCTGCTGCTTATCAGTGTTACTTCTCTAAATGCTAAAAGCAAGGAGGCAGCCAGCAGAGCATCACATCTCAGAGGCGTATCCTTGAGATCGCCAGGGCCATACGCTGGCTGCATTACTTTGGATTTAGAAATATATCTGTAGACTTTGTTGGGCCTTAGTCATACTGTACTTTGACAAGAGGAGAGGTGTCCCAGTTGTCCCACTTTTCCCATCTTCCTCTGAATGCAAATGCTGCTTTTTCAGCATGTTCAGTGGAGAAACTGTGCTTGCAAGAAGTAAGTCTGATAATACCCAATTCAATCCACTGTTCAGCGTGTATCTTGGACACTACTAGTATTTCTCTAAAAGCCTTCAAAGTCTCACTGCAGAGTGGAGTGTTTACTGTGAGTGGAGTGCTTACTATGGGTCTCTGCCACACAGCTGATATTCATTATATTGCAGGCCTTGAGCAGAGACTTTGTTCTTCATTGTAATGGTCTGGTGGTGTCTATATCTGCAGACCTACAGACTTCCCAGTGACCTTTCTACCTTTCATTTAGGAATAAGAAACTAGATGAGTTCCTCATGGCCCTGCTTTTCTACTTATCTTTTTACCTGGAAAAAATTGCCCTGGAAAAGGAAACCACATCCTTGATTTCGTGAGTACAAGACATTAGGGTTGTAAGTACCCAGAGCTTGCCCGACTTTAAGTGTGTAAATACCCAGACTTTGCCCTGGGTATTTATCTCCTCAAGAAAATACTGCAGTCTGAATAAATCATTACCATTACCCAAATGTTAAATCTGTGTGGGTGCACTGAACCGAATAACCATCCCCTATTGCCATTTCCCAATAACAGCATTAGCATCCCGTCATTTCTGCTTGCAATACAGAGCACCTCTGAATCACAGCTGAGTGTGCTGGGCGTTTAGTTGTGCTGTGGGTCACATTGCTCCAAGATTCCATTTCTAAATACTTTGCAAGGCAGGTTCAGATGACTCTTCAGTGCTAGAAACATGTTACAGCATGAGAAATATATGCTAGGAAAGCAGTTTCCAAGCAAGGGTGTGTGACCACACTTGCTACCTTGCTACGTGGAAGTAGGGATGCCAGAGGAACAGTTTAGGAGCTGCTGTGTTAGAGAGTTTTATGCCTTGGGAGAAAGTGTTACTGAGTTACAAACCATGATTATAAGAAACCTTAATGATTTGCTGGACTCTTTAATAGTCTCTGAGAATTGATTGACCATTTTATTAAAACACGTGATAATTACTTACTTCACAATTCATGAAGCCTTGATATACACAGGGGCTGATTTATCTGGATTGAAGAAAAGACTGCAGGAGGATTTCTGGCCTTAAGGAATTGATTTGTTCCACATCTGTAGATTGACAGGTTCTCATTGTGCAAGGAATATTTCATAAATAAAGAAAACCATCAACGTATTTTCAAACACAAAAGTCCTAGATACAGTTGCGGTGATCTGGGCTGAAATTTGCAGAATGATCCCTTTGTTCTTGGCTGGTAAAGGACAAGGAGGACACTGCACTGGCTGTGGCATCTCAGCTTGGTTCATATCATCAGCTGGTGTGGCAAATACAGAAACAGACTGAAACAAAGAAGAGGATTTGGACCTATTGCCATACAGGTTTATGTTTCCTGGGTCAAGAGGGCTCTGATTAGTAGCTACCAGCTATAAACACTGGTTAAACTCTGCCAGAAGAGACATTTTGCTGTATTAGGTCATGCAGTGCTCACAGCATGACTGCTGCCTTTTGGTGGGAAACATATACCATCTCTGAGCTTCCCAAAGAAAAAATCTGTAACACTGTTTTATTTAGATTCATTGCCTCCCCTGAAAGGAAGTGGCTTGCTTGCCAGGATTAGCTGCATGTAGTGTAACATCAGAGAAGCTTAAAGAATAGACATTTACCATGCAGAGGAGGAAGTCAGGATATTGATCCACCAAAATATAAATATGAGGAAGGAAAATAAAATGACAAAAGGCAATTTTAGATTTTACTTAATGTTAACATTTACCCTTAATTTTTCTTGCATCTTAGCTGACTTGGAGGAATGAGAAGATATTAATCATGGTGTGTTTCTGGTATTGCATCTTCATTCCCTGTTCAAGACCCCTCTGTTTCCTCTGTTATCTAATTCTGAATTTGGTATATGTTATATTTCAAATCAAAGGTAGCAAGGACTGTTTATTTTTTTCTTCTGTGGACAAAAGTTCTGGAATGGTCTTCTACTAGAAAGTTATGGGGGCAAGGGAGAAAAAGGGAGAATTTTTTTTATTATTATTATTTATTTATTTTTTTCTTAAAGTGGAGCTCTGCGAGCTTGTGAAAGGGATTTTTTAAACCACATAATAAAATCATAATGACAGAAAATTACACTTGTGATAAGAATCCTTGGGTATGTGATATGTTGATGTATTTGAGAGGATGTGAAAGAAGATTGCATAGCCATTTGTTTTCCTGTACTTATCCCACTTAAATCCCATGCTCAGGGCTGTTGCTAGTTGTTTCTTCAGGAAGAAAACTCCCTCCCCTTCCTCCTAGATGTAATTTAATTTTGGAGCCTTTTTCGCTTTCCTGTGTAGTACTGGCTACGTGCCACAGGTAGAGACAGACTGCAGGCAAGACAAGCTGGTACCATTTCATGTGTCTGGTTAGTGACACCTATAATTTGCTCAGAGTTAAACTGACAGACAGATTGCTCGGAGACTGGGCTTGGTGACCTGCCTAGTCCTTTAGCAGCCTGATGTTCCTGTATGGTGGACACATCCACGACCGTGCAGTCCTTGAACTGCTCTTCTGGCAGACCCTGTGTGCTAATGTAGTAATGCAGAAACAACAGCACTGTTCATTCCTGCTCATAGTTGGCGTTTTTGAAGTTCCTGCCATTTGGGCTGCCTGTTAAAGATGCCCATCTCATCTATTGTGACTGTCCACTGGGCTTGATGGGCTGAATAGCTCAACTGTCTTGAACCTAGGCAGTGTAGAAGTACTCGTGCACAGAGCCTCAAGAAAACATCTAAGACCATCTTTGCTTATGAAGTCATTGCTTCTGTGCATTAAACTTTCTTATGTCAAAAGGAGTTCCTGTAAGAGAAAGTCATCATGAATCTGGACATCTTTGACTTCTTGCGACTTTATCTTCTCTTGATGCTATGCTGATTCTGGGTAAATCCAAGATTTGGGTTTTCCTGGCTTGTTCTAGATTCAGGAAGATCTTGTAGACAACCTCTAAAGAAACAAACCCGTTTTCCAAAGCAGTGGGCATGAAGCATTGCTCCACTGGAGACAGCCTGGGAGTATTCACCTCTGAAATATGTGACTCTAAGAACAAAAATTAAGCAGTAGTGAATGAGACATGAATGGAACCTGGGCTATTATTTCTGTCCTGCATTTTCTTCCCCCTTAGTTTCTATATGTTTCTGCTTCCAACACTTTCATGTCTTTTGAGGAAAATTTGCTGAATTTTATTAGCAATTATCCTTGAGAAGCCCAGAGTAATTGTACTAATTATTAAAGGTGGATCATGCAGGAAGCTTTAGAGCTGGAGGCCATCAGGGATGGGACAGATAAAAACAACTCTCCTGAGTGTGAAAGGAGGCTGGTAACTTTTAGGCCTGTAGCGCTCCCAGGCCCTGGGAGACAGTCGGGTGGATTACAGGGGAAGCAGAGGAAATAGAAAGCTCTTTGGTTTGGCATTTCCTTAGCGTTTGATCTGAAGTGGTTTAAAATACAGGCTTGTGGTGTCAGCCGTTCCTGTTTAGAGGCCACCCCAAAAGCGCTTCGTGTGCCTTTTTGAAGAGAAGTAAGTGCTGTCTCTGAACGAGCCAGACCCACTGCTTCAGGCTGCCCAATGACAGTCTGTGCCTGGAGAGATCTAAATGCACCTCCAGGGCTTTCATGTAGGCTGCAAAAAGGGTTCATAAGCTATGTAGGATCAAAGACGGCAGCCTGAGAGGCTGTGGGCACAGAGCTTGCAAGTTCTGTAGGGCAAGGGAGACTGTCTGGGCCCAAGCCCCAGGCCTGGTGTCCCCACCAGCACTGCAGACCTGTGCTGGAAGCTTCTGAACTCAGCCTTGCTGCAGAGGGGTCCCCTGATGGTGGTGCCATGGGGTGTGCTGGTTTATGTGCCTGGAAACCATGTATCCACTCTATGAAATCTCTCTCTCTCTCTTTTTTTTTTTTTTTTTTTTTTTTTTTAACAGGACTATGATTTTTCTGGAGAATAAAGAAATGGATGATGTGTTGGTGAAGTTAGCAGTGGCCAGGATTTACCTTGCCAAGGTCTACAGTAACTTTATCCTCGGAAGAGGCATGGCACAGCGGAGCCACTCGCCTAGAGGAAAGTAAGCCAAGGAAAGCTCTTCCTTCTGGGGACCCTTGTCATGTCAAGGGTCATGACAGCCCAAGGCCAAGGCCCCTTTTGGGTGACACAAGTCAAAGCCCAAGGTAACATGTCTCATGAGTCAAACAGACACTGGGCAAAGGGACCATGAGACAGAGAAGTGTCCTGATCTCCCAGCTGCTCTAGCTGGTAACTGGCTCCAGAAGTGTTTCTGGTGAGCTGTTGCCAACTGGTTCGGCCACAGCAAGTTGCAGCACAGTTCTGAATACCAGCCTGGGAAGCTCTAGCCCTGGCATGCGGAAGGCTTGCTAGGTAGACACAGCAGGAAACTTTGATAGGTTCAGTGTGAA
This sequence comes from Oxyura jamaicensis, assembly GCF_011077185.1. Classification (NCBI taxonomy): domain Eukaryota; kingdom Metazoa; phylum Chordata; class Aves; order Anseriformes; family Anatidae; genus Oxyura; species Oxyura jamaicensis. The sequence continues at coordinate 47,020,864 of NC_048897.1, read as the reverse complement.
AGCCAGCAGTGCAAAAAGCAATGCCAGCTATGGATCTCACCCGTGCCATTTTGACTTACTAAACCTTGAAAGCAAATGTTTATGTGCCTGCTGTTTGCCATTGATCCCTGCATAAATTTCCTCCTACGCCAAGTCTGAAATAGCATAAGACTACTTACAGGTGGAGGAGACCATGCTTCTGAAGGGCAGCAAGTGAAGGGACTAGAGACAAGAAAAGGTTGTGCTTAGGGACTGTGGGCATTGGGAGTGTAGGACCCTACCTCTGAGCAGGGAAGATGGTGCGTGGCTTTTTCGGAGTGGTGGAAACCAGTAGCTCTTTAGATGCCATGGACCCAGCTAAGGACCAAAAGGAACAGAAAGCTGTAGTGGAAATTTAAAATTAAACTGAAGGAGGTACAAATGAATGAGAGGGTGTTTTAAAAGGCAGAGAAACTAGGGGAATTATGAGGCTTGGAGACAAGTATGCATGATGTTTTCTTTTTTTTTTTTTTTTGGCAGTAGCTAGTCGCTGGGACCTTCTCAGAGCAGTTTCAGGCACATTTTTTTCAAAGTCAGTTGGTGTAAAACGCTGCTACAGGTTCTCCAGAGGAGTCACAATCCTTCTTCTGTCTTCCTGCAACAGGGCTCCTTCGAAGCCTCACTCCTGTCTGGGGCTGGAGGAACCTGGGTTTCCTCCAAACCAAGAGGAGAAGGTAACCTATGAAACAGTGAAGGCCAAGGGGAGCTGGAGACTGCTGTCCCCATAGGGCTTTCATTTTGGTGTGCTCCCATGCCACAGGGCACTGGACCCTGAAAATTAACTGCACATTCTCTCAGCTTCCTGGCATGTTGGTATTTCGGGGCCAGATCTGGAGCAGGGTTGTGTGCCACATGCCTGCTTCCAGATTTCTGCTAAGGCATCCAGCTAACCTTCTTGCTGGTTGGACAGGGAGGGTTGTGACAGCATTTCATTGTTTCTGTTGGGTGGCCCTAATGTCAGCACTTATGAGACTCAGTTTGAGGAACTTACTGCAAAAAGCAACTTGAATCCAAGGACTGGATGCAGCTGGATAGAACAGCATGTTTTGCATAGAGATCTAGTTAGCTCTGCTGCCTCTGTGCTCACTCGCATTGTCTGGTGGATGGGAATGTGCAGGATTGTGGCAAGGAAGGGGCAAAAAGAACAACAGCTTGGGAGTGAGAGCAGAGAGATGAAACAGGAAACTGTGTTCTTTAATATTTCCATCACAGTGGGGGTTAGAGGCTGACAGTGGGTTGGGACGCTGGTGTCTGGGCTGTAAAAACACAAAGGCTGGAAAAGGGCTGTGTCCTAAAGCATTCATGAGGTAAGGTGCTGTATGAAGAGAGACCTGACTGGGTTACTCATAGCAGGGTGGTGGTAGCTGACTGCAGCTGACTTCAGAGTTAGGCTAATGCTGGCATGTTACAATGTATGGCACTTCCCATAGCATACGGCAATTACATAAATATAATCTCTTCCAGGCTGACTCAGTTTAGCCTTAAATGTTATCTGGAGCCTCCCAGACCATTATATGAACTGCCAAATATGAGAGCTAAGGGACAGAACTGATTAACACTCTTAATTGTAAAAGATGATTAGGAACTTTTTAAGCATACATTCTTCTGGGTGTAAAAGGTCCTTTGTCAAAATGGAAACTGTGGCTAGGACTACCTTTGATGATTATTTATTTATTTATTATACCTGGAAAATGTTTAGATTAAAAAGATGAGAAATTATTGATAATGTAAAACTCACTCCCAGCTTTACTATATTTTCTTATAACCCAACCATGTTTTCATGCTGGTATTGAAGCTTTTCTTTTCCTTGTAATTCACCATAGCAACATTTTAATTAAATCTTATACTATATTGAGAAACTGATCTTCCAAATGACCCTTCCAGATCTTCCAAATGTCTACGTGTTCATATAAAATCATTGATTTTTCATGTGAAGACTTTCTCCAAAAGTCTCCCAACTTAAAAAGGAAGGCTTAGATGGAGGACGTCTTCATCTTAACAATTTACATGATTTGTAAAATGCAGTATTAAAATCCTATCTTGATACCATCCCAGACTGGAATTTGAGAGAGTTCCTCCAGACCTGTTATTTGTGTATGTTAGCATTAGTCCTTTTTTGCCTCCAACGCTGAGGAAGGAATAGGTGTGTCTGGCTTTCTCCTTTTAAGTTGATGGAGGTTGTGCAACCTTTTTGTGGTGCCAGTTTCCTTATGGGTATTTGTCATAATGGGAAAAATACAGAGTGTTCCCAAAGCTGCAAGCATCGATGGCACAAATAGTTGAGTTGGCCCTTACTGATCCTTGATGCTGGCTTGATCCATGAGCAATTAGAGTCACGGCTGTGGTCAAAGGAGCTGTTAAAATGGCACAAGAAACATTGCCCTGTGTGCCCCTACACAGAACAGTAGTTCTTGTAGATATCTGAAGCCATCCAAACTCCATGCCTACAGCACCGTCTGCCCTTTGCGTTGTCCTCCTCTTCCACACATGAATTCATCCTGTCACCCTGACAGCTCTAAGAAGTCACTGTTATATTTCTGGAAGTCATGATGCTCTTTGCTCTCTCATTCACATATTTCTTACAAGTCCTGTCCTGAATCTTGTTGCAAGTTTGATGTTTTCCTAACCCTTTTTGTATTTTCCTAGGTAATTAGCAACTGTGCCCTAGACATGGGAGGTGCCTCCTGCTTCAGCATTTATTTTAGGAAACTTTACTTCAAGCAGGTCTCTTAGCTTAATACCTTACTTGAAGGAAGTAAAGCACTGGGGAAAAGAAGGGTGGAGACCCCTAGCATTATGTAACTCTAATTATTGCTGTTAATTTCTGTTGCCAGCCTCCACATTGGTTTCTCTGCTAAACTGGGGAGTGGTTCTAAGATAATGCATGAGCTATCTAATGTTAAAGGTGAAGCAGGGTTTTACATTAAGGTTTAAAAAGCTGGGGGTCACATTAGTTCCTCTGCTCTGATATTCTGAAGACAGAATGTTGTGATTTTCCAGAATTCATAAGGAATCAAGTTATTTGGGAGATCTGCTTGGGCAGATGGCTGTGCCATGCCCGAAGAGTCAAGTTTCTTTTCCCTTGCACAAGATGTGGGTTTGGGATCTCAGCTGAAGTGTCAGGAGGGTATGATTGGTGAGAGCTGGGCAGGGAGATATGTGGTCCTCCTGATCAAAATATCAATAAATGAAGGTAAGAAGATGGTAAATAGAGCTATGGAGCTTCAGTGATGTTTCTGGGGTGATGGCAGCTGGGTATACCCAAACTGTGTGGAACAGTTGATGCTATCAGGAAGGTTAGGGACATTTCAGGAACTGGTGAGTTGACACAGAGATGGAGTTTATTGTGCATCTGGCAGGACTGTGGAGATCCAAAGGCTGGCAGAGAAAACTTGCTTTCCCTTCCACAAGGGTGAGCCATGCCAGCACCAGGAGAACTGAGTGGCTGCTGGGATGTGTGCATCACCCTCCACTTTAATGGCTGCTTCCATGAAGGACGGTCATTTGGCTTTGCATGAGAATCCCCAGGCTCAAGTGGGTGGTGAAAGCATCTCTCAGGCGTCCACTGCACAAATTGCTGCTTCTTTAACAAAGGCCCTTTGTCATTTTCGTACGTTATACATTTCTTCTTGGAGATGCATCAGGCATCTCCTTCCTAGTTTTCAAGCATATTGTCTCAGCATTGGCCTTGCTTTGTGACCTGGGTAACTTTGCTCGTTGCTCTTCCAGTGATGTCAGGAAGAGTTTTCTATTCACTTCAGTGGGAACTGGGTTAGATCAGAGCTGACCACTTTTGAGAGGCCCAAGCAGAGAGCTCAGCTCAGATAGCATAGTAGGGGTGCCTCCCCTGCTCATAACATCCAGCTTTGTTTTATTGGATTTAATTAACTGAGCCACACAATATTTTGCCTTTTCTCCTTCTGAGGCAACGCAGAGTTCTTGTCTTTCTCTTAGACAGTAAGTCTCTGCATGCTAGTAATGAGGATTTACCAGCACCAACTTTATTGCCCTGGTGAAATGCCAGCTTGGCAGCAGCCCCATGAGTCATATTCAATGCTCTGTTCAGAGGACTGAAAGGACGTCGGCTGCTATTAATTTTGTGCTCTTGTTCACTGCTTTAGGAGAACAACATCATTACAGAAAGATCGGAACTTCTTTGAGGTAAGAAAGACACAAAGATAAATGGAGATTTTGACTGAGTGTCAGCACAGACCATGTCCCTCTCTTGCACATTCAGGTACTGCAGACAGCCTGCTCCTTTCCTTTTGGTCCTCCCAGTGGTTTACTTGCAGGGCAGAGCAGTACCTACAGTAAACTTTTACTTCTTGGGCCTAGATTACAATGTCTCTGTAAAATACCGACTTTTTGCCCTTCAGCCCAAGCCTCTTCCCCCTTGGAGCCCTGAGCTGGGGAATTTCAGTCCCTCTGTGGCTCAGAGCCCAGCCAGTTCCCATCACAGCCTGAGGTCCCTCTGGGAGGTTTGGTCTATAGCTTTCTTCTCATCATTGGCCTCACAATTTCATCTCTCTAGGTAAGAAATTTCACAGTCTTCTTTCAATTCCATTGTGCTTGGCAACATTTTTAGATGCCAATAAGCTTTTCCGGCCTGCTACATACAGCTCAATGAGCAATTTATGAGCCTCACTATGTAGCAGGGCTTTGGCAAATTAATACAAAACAGCTAGGCCAAAATTATACTCTGTACTTCACAAACTGGGCAGCCTTTCCTTGAAATGGGAACTGTGGATTCAATTCCAAGGATAGACAGTGATACCACCTTTTCAGGAACCTTAGTAGAGACTCAATCTACTGGGGGTTGATTCAACTTGTGCCAGGGATCACAAATGTTAAAATGGACTGGAAAGCTAGATCTTCCTTTTTAACCAGCAAGCAGATACGTGGAGGTAAGACACACTGAGTTCATAGTTGGTAGTAATGTCTTCCATGATCACAATGCTGTCATTTGGGGTGGGAATCATCTTGTCTAACTCCAGCTGCCCAAACAATAGATGTCCTGTCTGCCGAAGCCCTTAGGCTCCCTTAGGTTGACAGTCGATGCAGACAAAGGGGGTGAATTGTTGCTTTTTGAGACAGATGTGTGTGATAAGAACCCCACAGAATGACTCATCCCACTAGTCTCTTTCCATTCATTATTGAAGGAAACTGGATGGCAATCCCAGGTTCACTCCTTAGTTCCTAGCAGCAAAACTAAGCCACATTGGTCAGAGTTGAGCAAGACAAAATCCATCTGAGCTAACTGTTTCTAGCCTCATTTGTCTGCAATCCTTTTTTTAAAAAAAATCTGCTTTCAAATCTTCAGTGGTATTTGCTGAAGTTTGATGCCAGACTGGTTGCTGACTTTTCAATGGAGTCATGCCAACCTGCACTGTGGGACGTGGTGAGATTCTGAACCTTTTCCCAGTGAAAATGGGATCTGTGTTTTCAATTTAGGGCTTCTACAACTTCTGCAGCTATGTGGCTTGGCTTGTGTTCAGACGGAAGCACTTCCAAGTGATTCGGGAAGAAATCGGCAGGCTTCTTTGCTCTGACATGTTCAATCCCACCTTAAGAGACAAGAACAATTTCTTGCAGGATGCAGGCAAGAGGACTGCTGATGCAGATGCAGTGAGATTGCCATGTCAGAGGTATGTCTGACATACTGATGAGCCCTTAGATAACGTGCCCTGTCCAAATACACTGAGATAACAGCTGCATTTGTTTTCTTTCAAGGCAAGCCCATGCCAAGCATCCACACATAAACAGCATGGTTCACCAGCGCTCGCCCGTGCTCAGCACGCTGCTGCCCTTGCCAAAGGAGAGTGCTCATTACCTCTCCCAGAACCACTACTGTCGGGGCAGGGACCCGCGCCCCTGCTCGTGTGGCAACCTGCCGGACTTCTCACAGCTGTTCACTACCAAGTGAGGGGCTATTTCTCTGCATAAATAGATCTGGTATTGCTGGCAGGGAGGATGTCCAGCAGCTAGCTCTTCCTCACCAGGAGAAGGGCTCTTGGATGCGGGACTTGCCTAGGCAAGTTAGAGAGGAAGAAGAGAGTAAGGCCTGAGTGAGCCTGAGTGAGCCTGAAACTTGCAGATGAAGTACTCTTGGCTAACTGTTGGCAAAGCAGCTACTGCCCATCATACTGCTTTGTTAAAACTATAAAGTTTTTTTGGGAAAGCAAATACGCGTTGAGATAAATTTGAACAAAAAACAAATTCAAACCTCTCAAAATCAAAATGGAGTGTTTATTTTTTTCCTCTCATGATTCATTACAATTTTTTATTTCTTCAGCATTCTGATCTGACACGACCAATGTATTCTATTCTGACAAAGCTGTTTTTTTTTTTTTTTAACTATATTGCACTTTAAAAATATAATTTAAATTGTAGTACAGATAGAACCTTTTCTTCCAATTCAAAACAAACACAAAATTTTTCAAGCCTGGATATGCCATGAAAGAGATATTCCATTTTTCATCTACCCATGGTTAACAGCAGTATTACTACAATTCTTTTTATGTAATAACTGATGCAAACATGAATATTGTAAATCAGTGTTGCTCTGCTCACGCGTATATAAGGCTCCCTGTAAGACTTCCCTACGTAAATCGTCTTTTTCTGCCTGGAAATTATAATTTGAGAGTTGCCTTAGTTTTTCTGGATCTACCAGAATTCTGGCAATCTAATGAATGCTACAACACTCTACAAGCAAAATTGTCAGACCTATCCACAACACACAAACAGCGAGTCCAGTATTTCCCTGGAGAGTGAAATTTGCTACAAATGCACATCTAATTGTTTTGTGCATGCTTTGGAAGTTGGGTGGCCCCTAAGCATCTTGGAGTTATAACCTAAGCACAGTAATTCATGTGCAATATAGCCAACCTTTCCAGGAAGTGCTAAGTTTCACTTGGACATATGTAATTCATGTTGTGTGCATATGTGCTCGAGACAGAAACATGACACGGTATGCAAGGTGCTGAGTGTCTGTGGTTATTTGTTCTTCCTTGGAGGAAGCAGATAATCTTGGCATAGTGTATGTTACTTACAGTCCAGCTAAAGGAGGCAACGTTCCTTGCTGGTTTACCTTGGAAATACTACAAGTTGTTCCCCCTTTTTCCTATTTTCCTCTGCTTCATTGTGTCAAGCATATTAACACTATGTTTTCTAACAGGGTGGGCATCATTGGAGCTCATTGTAGTGAGTTAAATTCCTGTATGCCCAAGTCTGACGGGACAATGGAGGAGGACGAACAAGAACAAGAAGAAGGACAAGAACAAGAACAAGGAAGACTAAGGAGTTGTTCCTCTGTCCTGACAAATGGCCTGAATCAGCCACCTCTGTGAAGCCCTCAAAACAGGCTTAGTAGTGAGAGTGCTGTATTCTCAAAAGCAATGGCAGAAGATGATTGCAATCTGAACATCTTGCATTTGCTTCCATTGAGTGGCATAATTTCGCATTGCTAAGTAAATAATTTTGAAATTGCAGATTAAAAGGCAAAATCGTTTGTCAGAAGTGGGGTAGTTTTACACACAAGGATCTGTACTGGGTGACTGAAGAACTGGACTGTAATTCCTGTTTCTGGCACTAACTATTCCTCTCATCTTAGTGCTTTCATTGCACAATTTCTGAGAAGACTATTTTACTGACTTACTTTGGGAAGTGCTTTGACACCCGCAGATGAATATGATTATTGATTTTAACGTCAACCCTCTTTTTCTACAGGGTTAGCAAAGCAACGAGGAGACAGGACTTACTATAGTCTAAAAGTTCCTGGAACTGTACTTTTAAAGGAAATTACTCTTGAATCTTTACTATATTGATTAATCATTTTTTTGGTTTCCATCATCTCTCACTTTGTTCTTAGCCTGATTTATGATTCATTGTGAAAAGAGTGTAGCAAAGAGGAACACTGTTTTTTTAAATATCTACCAACTTTCATTTTATCTTTTTAATAATATATATATTATTTTTATCATTGATTTTACATGATTGGAAAAGCAAATCTTAGAAGTTCAAAATCAAAATATGCAGATAGGTTGTCAATATCTTGAAACATAATGCGTTCATGATAAGAAATCATGTATCACTTTACCTACAAGACTGAATATCTGTGCTAATCATTAGCATCAGGAGGAAAAATTAGGATGGAATCCTGGCCTTTGCATAGTCCATAAGAATCAATGAAAAAAAAAAAAAAAGGATGATTAAAAAGTGAAAGAAAAGCTGAGAGGTAATATTTTCAGCATTTTTAGAAGTTTGCTGCATAAGTGATGGTTTGGAAGTTTTTCAGTGAAATGTATTTCTGCTAGATAAAAATAACACCACAATTTTCCCTTGCAATGTGTGGTTCAGTCTTTGAAAGGATGAAGGTTTGCACTGGAATTTTCATGAGGAACTTAACTTCTGCAGTTACCAATAGTCCAGGGACTAGGTCACTTACGTGAGACGTTCTTGAACCACCTTATTGAGACAGACATTTGAACTGCAGACTCACAGCTGTTATTTAGTCTCTTCACTTAGGCTGGCACATGTTATTTTAACACCTAAATGGCATTGTGGCCTAGGCTTGTTTTCCATGTGTCAGCTGAGTCCTTTTTTCATGGGATGAGCTGTGGCCTGCAGTTTCTCTCTCAAGATTTTCAGTAGACAGCTGTTCTTGTAGAAAGCAAAAATGTGTTTGAAAAATCTCTTTGAAATTTTGTGAGGCAGAAAATACATTATCTCCTGAAGGAAAAATACATAAAAATATTAATTTAAAACTCTGTGTGATACTGCTATGTCTTCTTCATACACATGATGTGGAGTGGTGCACTCTTTATTCAAAACTAACATTTCTAGGTTATACATTTGCATTCATTTTGGGCAGGCAGATTAGTGCTCATAATGTCTGAAAAATGGTGGTAAGACTTTGAGATGGTGTTTTAGTTTCAGGTTTCCTGAGAGCTCAGTTGGGCCAAAGCATGTGCAACTGTTTTTCCAGGCTGCACAGGTGACTCCTGGATGGCACATACCTTGCTGGACACACAAGAGGCACTTGTGGTATCACTGCCCTGCAGCAACAGTTTCTCTGTTGAATGATGTAGCAAGATGTTGGCCAATACCTGGAGCTAAGGGACACTACATCACAGCTTCCTTCTCGTGGTCTTGGGAGAAACCTTTTGGTTTCTGCATTAGGAGACCTCTACAGGCCAGAGGCTAGGCAGTGTTTTGTCTCTCTAAGGGTGACGTTGTCCCCTCTCTGATCTGTGGATTGACATCCCAGGACACTAATCCTTGCAAAAGCATCTTGTCATGTTCAGGCAGACAGGCATAGTACAGGGCCTTAGAAAAGAGTAGGAGGGAAAGGTATTCTTTGCCACCTCAGTCCTGCAGTTGTGGTGGTTTTACTTGGGTGGGCGGCCGAGCTCCACCACAACCACTCTCTCACTCCCCCTCCTCAATGAGGAACGTGGAGAAAATACGATGAAAGGGGCTCAAGGGTTGAGATAAGGACGAGGAGATTGCGCAGTAATTATTGTGATGGGCAAAACAGACTCAGCATAGGGAGACAGTAAGATTTATTGCCTTTTACTAACGAGCTAGAGAAGTGAGAAACAAAGGAAAGAAAATAAAAGCACCGTCCCCCCCATCCACCCTCTTCCACCCCCTCCCCCCGAGCGGTGCAGGGGAACGGGGGAATGGGGGCTATGGTCAGTCTCTAGCGCTTCTTTGCCGCCGCTCCTTCTCGGTCACTCTCGAGCCCTGTGCTGTGGGGTCCCTGAACTGATCTGGCGTGGGCTTCCCACAGGCAGCAGCTCTTCCAGAACTGCTCCAGATATGGGTCCGTACCATGGGGTCCATCCCTCGGGAGCAAACTGCTCCAACCTGGGTCCCCCACAGGTAGCAGCTCCTGCCAGATCACCTGCTCCTGCGTGGGCTCCTCTCCACGGGCTGCAGGTCCGGCCCGGAATCTGCTCCGGCAGGGGTCTTCCACAGGCCGCAGTCTCTGTCGGTGCAGGTCCACCTGCTCCACTGTGGTCCCCTCCACGGGCTGCAGCGTGGAACCCTGCTCCACTGTGGTACTCCATGGGCTGCAGGGGGACAGCCTGCTTCACCATGGGCCTCTCCACAGGCCGCAGGGGACTTCTGCTCCGGCGTCTGGAGCACCTCTCCCCCTCCTTCTTCACTGACCTTGGCGCCTGCAAGGCTGTTCCTCACTCCTCTCACTCTCCCAGCTGCTGTGTGGAGCAGTGTTTTTTCCCCGTCTTAAATATGCTGTCACAGAGGCGCAAAACAACATCACTTATTGGCTCATCTCTGGTCAGCAGTGGGGCCCTTACCAAACATGGGGCAGCTTCTAGATCCTTCTCACAGAAGCCACCTCTATGGCCCCCTGCTACCAAAACCTTGCCACGTAAACCCACTACAGCAGGGCAGTGCAGTCTGTCGTGCTTGCTAATAACTGGGATCTGTAAACAAGCCCCTGCAGTGCCTGGGGCAGAGATTTCACAGAGTTACACACTGTGGTGGGCCTGGGGCAGCCGCAAGAGGACAGGAGAAGACCGAAGGGTGGGGCAGACACTCACATAGGCAGCAGAGCTCCTGGATGCGAATGAGCTTTTTGTGCAGTGTCACCTACCTGCAAGGTCTGTGTCACTGCAGGGAGGAGAAAGCACTGAGCAGCTACCAGTGGTGATCAAAAGCAGCTGATGAGCTACTCAGACTGAGAGATGATGCTCGACATGATATGCTTGTCCCTTTCCAGCTTCAAGGAAGGATCCTCACAGTCTCCTTAAGGGGAGTGGCCCCATTGGGATACTTCCTCACCATCAAATGGAGAGCAACAAGTGACTGACTGCTCTTGCAAGCTCTTTTCCTTGGACAAAAGGCAGCTCAGTTACTTCTGTCTGCAGCTGTAACACACCATCAGGCTCACTCAGGGTAAAATCTGATGGCCCTGGTGAGTTCTAGTTTGAAGACACTGTGATAGCAAGGCAAGCCCTCAGCCATGGCTTTGGGCCTATGCTTCCTGTGGTAATCTAACAACATCCTTGAACTTTCCAGAAAGGATTGAGAAATACCTTGAAGTTCAGATCCTTTAGTCAGCAGAGCCCTTTCCAGGTCTGCCTTCTCGGTGTTGAGTGTCTGCTGCTTCTGAAGCAATGTACGTCTAACACGGACAAGCCATGCTTGTTTCAGCATGTAAGCAAGACCTGGCAGCCTTTCACACATGACAATGAGTCATCCTTCCAGCAGGAGAGAGTGAGTCAGAAAGGGCACTTGACAAGCTTTATTTATCAGTCTCCTGTTATTTGGCCCCGGAGAATTTTACTCTGGAAAACCCACCCTTGTTAATGAGAGGGAGAGCTCAGAAGCGTATCATACATCTACCAGCTTTTATTTCCATAGGCTTTGCATGCCGTTTCATATTAGGAAGTCACAGCAGGTTGGCCATTTCCATGAATTTTTCTTTTTAAAGGGATTCTGAACATGCCAGTGATATCTGAATAACTTGCCCAAGCTAGGATTACCGCAAAGAGTACAAACTCAAATGCTTTGGAGTGATTAAAAGAGCCTGGGGGCTCTGTGCAACAGCATTTATTGAGTCCCCATTTACTTTCTTCTCTTAGGGCTGATTTGCTCAGAGCTTTAATTGAGTGCTGCTAGAATGGCCTGGTGTCTTGACTGGTTTTTGATTATGGCTCTGCCACTCACAGGCTCCATAGAGGGTGTGTCAGGCTTTCCAGTGTAAGTGTCTATTTTCAGAAGTTATATTGCTCTGTTGTAGAAATTCATGCCAAGCAGCAAGTTGGCAGGAAATGTCGCAACTTAGAGATGGAAAAAGAAGCAGAGAAAAAAGATCTGCCTGATGGTTAATTAAGGAAACTCTGCCTTCATTGGTTCCAGACCTTGTGCTTGAGACAGCAATGGCAGTGCAACAAGGGGAGCCATCGAGACGTGGGGTGACCATTATGAGCAGCTGGGTGTCTTGAGGTATGGAAAGAAGCAAAGTAGCTCAGGTCATTCTATTTGTGTTGCAGAGGGGTTTGGAGCAGTAAGCTATGAAGGCAGCACACACACAGCAGCAGGGCTACGGGGCTCAGCAAGCTCTCTGTGAGCATGGCAGGGCCTGGAGCTCTTGCAGGTTCCTTGTCTGTGGTCCCTCCAGGTCAGTCCTGTTTGTCTTGTCCTATCAGGGACAGTGTCTGATGCACAGGGAACAGTGAGGCAGTCTGAGCCACCCATTTTCCTGTGCAAGAAAGACATGCCAAAAGCAGAACTTTGTCAGCAAATAACAGGTTCTGTCCATTTTTGCTTGGATTCATACAAACATTTTAGCAGTGTTATGCCCCAATGAAATCAGGAGACTAACACTCATATGCTTTTGGAAATATGGCTTTTCATTGCTGGGTGCTGCAGTGGTGAAAGATGCCAACATGTTTCCTGATCCTCTGCCTTGGGCAGGTGGGGAATATTTTTCAGTCTGCCTTCTTTTCCCTCTTAGCTAGACAAAACAGTCCATGAATCCTTGACAGAACCCTAAAGAGACTTCTCATTGCTCCTGTTTGCTCATCTTCCCTGCCCTCTCAAGGCCAAACTGCATCTACCAACCAGGCAAGGAGAACCAATAGCAGCTCCTTGGTATGGAGACCTGACACCATCACCTCAGGTGCTCCTCACCAGGGGATGGGCATGATGCTTGTGATGCCTTTTTACCTCCAGGTGTGCTGGGGGAAAGAGAGCAGCAGTCAGACTGGAAACTGAACCAGGCAGTGATTTGCAGTAGGAAGAGAAGTTGTCAGTCTGGATTTTCTTAAGAAAGGCTTCCAAATGGTGGTGGTATGTGTTCCTGCACGGGATGAGACTAAAGCCTACATCTTGTAGACAAACTGCACTGGAAGCACCATGTACCAGCTACAGTTCTTGTGGCTCAAACTACAGTATAAATGTTTGCAGTGAGATTTTTACAGCTTGTAGCAAAAATAAAACGAAGTGCAATTCACAGAATGTGAAGATATTCTTACCCTAGCTCTTCTTCCATGTGAGAAAGGTTGAAAGAACAGGCTGTAAATATGCTGTCATCTGTTGCAGCCTTTCTGTTTGGAAGAGATGTGATAATATGAATGCAGTTTATTCCTTGGTGTGTTCTGTGTTATTTACAGAAGGATAAGCACAGAGTCTTTTTTCCCTTTCTTTGAATGCAGTAGAAACAAACACAAATGAATAGTTTCTGTACACACATTCCCAAGACTGTTGGTTCTGACAAGTCTGACCTCAAGAGAGTCCCTCTCTACATTGCTCCTTACTTTTCCCTCTCCTGTATCAAGCCAACCCAAGTACATCAGCCATGACCACGTCTGGGCAAGCACAGCAGTTCCTGAGTTTGCCAAGTCCTGCTGTGGAAGCTAGATCTCTGGGAGAGGGTTTCCACTAATCAACTGTCTTTACAACATTAAAAGAGGATGGTTATTCCTTCTGCTGAACCTGGATGTGAACCTGCATGATGTGTTTCTGACTGTAATGGGATGTGTGGGGATTGTGGATTAAAGACTTGCCCAAAGGCTGCTATTAACATTTTTCAGTGTAATAATCAAGAGACGGAGGAGCAACATCTAATTTAGGTGTTCATAGCAAGTCACCTTAAGACAGTGCCCAGATCTCTGTATTGATTGGATTGGGAGACAGAGTAGTGCAGACCTGGATAGGCAGGGAATTGACCCACCCATTACTCCTTTGTACTCAGAAGCTATAAGAGCTCTCACACCTGAAGGGCTGTGATACGTGCTTTTTAGGAAGGAGGCAGGTGAGATGCGTGAGATGGTTGTGCTCTGCACAGACAGGAGCAGCTCAGATGCATGAAGTTCTGCTATGGACTGTGTGATGGGCTGGTCAGAAGTTTATGGGACAGGATCAGAGGAAAGGCCAACATAGGTAACATTGTGGTAGGCATCTACTGCAGATCACACAGTCAAGAAGACAAAACAGATGAAACCTCTTTAGAGATGTGGAAGAATGTCACAGTTTCAAGCCCTGGCTTTTATGGGAGATATTAGCCAATGTGACATCTGCTGGGCAGGAAGCAGTAGGGCACAATAATTCAGGTTTCTGGAGTAGATCTGGGACAATTTCCTGATACAGGTGCTGGACAGGCTGAGTAGAAAGGTGTTCTGATGGATTCACTACTCACAAGCGAGGAAGAAATGGTAGGGGTTGTGATGGTCAATGGTAACCATGGAGAGACCAAGAGGTGGCAGAATTTAAGATTATGTGAAAGGAGAGAGAGATGAGTAGCAGAACAATGACCCTGGGATTCAGGAGAGCAGACTTTGGCTTGTTCAGGGAACTGATCAGCAACATCCCTTGGCATATTGCCATGAAGAGTAAAAGGATATGAAGGGTTAGTCTGTCTTCAAGGACTGCCTCCTCAGACCCCAGGTATGGCCCATACTGATTCACAGGATGCTAAGCAGGTAATGCATGAGACCAGCTTGGGTGCACAGAACTACCAACTGAGCTCAAAAATAGAAATAAAAAATGTAAGAGGTGAAAACAAAGACAGGCAATCAAGGAGCAGTATAGAACTACCCAGGTATGTAAGAATGGGATTAAGAAGGCCAAGGCTTGGCTAGAGCAAAGATGAAGAGCAACAGGAAGGGTTTCTACAGGCATATTAGTAGTGAAAGGAAGACCAAGAAAATGTGGGTCCACTGTTGAATGGGGCAGGTGATCTAGTGATGAAGGACACAGAAAAGTCTGATATTGTCAGTATTTTCTTTGTCTTCACTGGTGGAGTCTGCTTCCATTACCTATGCCTAGTGGCAGAGTTTGGAACAGAAAGATACTACCCACAGTGGAAGATGATCATGCTGGGGTGACTTAGATAAACTGGACATATACAAATCCATGGGACTGGATGGGAGGCGGTTTAGATAGACATAAGGGAGAAAGTTCTTTATAGTGGGGGCTGTCAAGCACTGGAGCAAGTTGACCAGAAAGTGCATACGATTTCTAATCTTGGAAGAACTCAGAGCTCTGCTAGATGAGGCCTGGAGAAACCCCCCCTTTCATTGAGCAGAAGATTGCAGCAGAGTCCAGCAGAAGCCATTTCCAAACTATTTTTTTCTATGTTTCCAGTAGATGTCTGGAATATGTACATAAACTGAAAAGTGCCTGGAAATGAGTTCCATGCCTTAAAATGTGCAGCACTGAATGTAGCATGGCCTAAATGCCACCCAGCCCTGAATGGACCCACAGATCGTGGACGTATAGAGCAAAGGGTAGTAGTGGTGGTACAGGGACTGCAGCAGATATTAAGATCTCTAACCTCTTGCTGTGAGGATCTGTAGGGCTTGCACAGCTCTCTGCTGCTCCATTCTAACCTCTCGCCCTTTAGGTGTGCTGCAGGTGCTTCAGGACTTCTCTCCTAAACCTCCCAGTGCTCAAGGTATTGGTGTCACACACTCTGAAGTCTTTGTGAGTCCCTAACAGATCTCTCTCCAAGAGCCCTGGGTAGGCTGAGACCTCTCTGAAGCGGTGCTGACATGAATTTGAGCAACTGCAGCAGCTGATAGCTGATGTGTTCTTGTTTCACCGAGCTGGCAGGGGTTACAATAGCAGTACAGAGGGCAGTGCAGGACTTGCCAGGGTGTTAGTCACCAGCAGACAAGCTGTCTAAAGATCCCTGGGCAAACACTCAGTTGCTAGGGCGGGCTGGCACCTGTGCCACTGCATCTTCACAGCTCTTGGTACTTAACCCGGCAGCTATGGTCGGGCATCCAGCACACAGACCTCAAGAAGGACCTGGTTTTCTTGCTAGGCTTTTACCTTGTCCCTGAGCAGCTCCTGATCCTTCAGAACATCCTTCAGATGTTGTTGCACAGCTGCTGGCTCAGCAGGTTCACACCCACAGGAAGGCTACCATAAGCGTTTCAGGTTTAATGTAGGTTAATTTAGCTTTAATCAGTGTTTTGGAGATGTTGCCATTCTTTATCTCAACACTATTTCAGAAGGGCTGCCTTTTAGGCTATTTAATTCTCATCTTGGAAGCATGAGCAGTTTTTCCAGGCCTGTAGCAGGAGACCGTGTACCTCTGCAAGTGAGACCCTCTGTCCCCTGCTGCCTGACCAGGAGGAGCCATGGATATCCTCGAGCAAATTGCACTTTAAACAGAAGTAAGTTGCGTGTGCCTACTAGTAATTAAATGGACATTTTATATCATTTCTTTGAACAGTCCCTCTTCGTGAAGTTGAGTCTGAATTATTGGCTGATGAAAATCCAAATGGCAGTCCCACATACGATCTTTCGACAGAAGTTGTGAATGTGGAAATGTGAGAAACCTTGCTGAGAGCATATCTGCATGAAGGTGATAGGCTTTGGTGCAATTCTAAGAGTTCATTTCCAAACGGGGCCTGGTTCCTGTGTTGCACTCGACATGACTAGAACCATATTCCTTTTTAGTTTTAAAACCTTCTCTCCACAGTCAGAAACACCTGGCTGTTGTGACTCAGGCGCCACTCCAGAGAGGACATTCTCTTCAAGGAAGGGACAACTGATGTACAACAGCAAGCAGAAGGTTGGGAGCAAAGCAGGGGAGCCAGGTAAAAATCCAGGAATCAAGGTACAATATCAAGACTCAATTATTGCCTAAATGGTCGTACTTGTAATACAATAAGCACTACAGGATAAGAATTGTCTCTGAATATTTTTTAAGCAAAGATTACTGAAAGATTCCTTTCAGAGTAAACAACACTGTACCCAGTAGAGCAAATGAGTTATTAGGTGAGAACAAACATCTGGATTTGCTGTGAATTTTGGATTTCTTCATAATGTTCTAATTTAAAACAGAAAAAGAAAACAACAGTGGAAGCAGTGAAATAGTAACTTCATTGTGTAAAAGAACAAAATTCAAAGATTGATTACAAACACCATTATTAATACAAAAGACATTGCTGTACCTTTGAAATGAGTTCTAGATGTAAGTCTGTGTTGTCAGTTACACTGAAGATTAGAAACATGTCTGCATGTTGTATTTTGACAGAATATTCTTCCATGGTTTCACATTCTCATCCAAGGTACCACCCAAACCAAGCCTGTCCCTGATGGATCAGTGGAGTCACATGCCAGGACTGTGACTCAGTACTCATTAGTCCAGGATTAAATTGGTTTTGAATTGTCCTGGTCTGCAGAACTAACCCCTGGCTCTCATTCAGTGCAGACACTACAACAAAACACGAGCATTTCTGACCTGTCGCATCCTTCTCTTCCCTCGCTTGTTCAAGCACCACGGACTTCTCACCCAAACTGCTGAGATATATTCAGACCAAATACGCATCTCACCTTAGGCCAAATATTTCTGCTCAGCTTCTGCTTCCCTGAGGCCACACTTTTGTATGATTTAGTTCACTTGCACCAACCACGCTGTGTGCATACCAGTGGGTCCCAGCAACTGTCACAGTCTCGGAGGGACAGGAGGGACAGTGGCTTTTGAAGTCACACATGCTTTTTGTCTTTTGGGGGAAGACAAGGGCCCTGGCTGGTGACAGCAGGTACTTGCTGGCCAGAGGAAGGTACTTTCTGTGCACTGCATGGAGTTATTTTGGTCCCACAAAAGCCACTACCTATGCTATTTATCCTTGAGAGTCTTACTAGGACTGTGTCTATTTATACTCACACAACCATAGCACCCTCCGTAACACCAGTAATTCTCAATGCAATGGTATTTGTCACAGCGAGCAAAAGGCAGAAGCTGTCCCCCCTCAGTGGCAGGCTGTCCGGTGACGCTGGCAGCGTGTCACACAACTCTGTGACTCGTGGCTTGTTCCTACCTGGAAAAGAAATGCAAAGAGGCGGACAGAATCCTAGGGCATGCAGCAGAGGCATTCCCATAAAGGCCTAGGGGTTTTGCCAGGACAATTAAATTTGCTTTACAAGGAATCCAGTAGGTTTAAAGGAAACTTGGAGATCTGTGAATGCCAAGAGCTTCTCATCCTTACAAGGTAAAGCTGTTAGCACTCTGCTTCATGTTGTTACTTCCCGAGGTATCCCATCCTTAGCAATTTCTTCATCTCCCTCAATTCACTCTTCAGTGACAGCATTCTAGTTTGACAAAAGGGGAAATAATTGCACACAACAAGCTGTCATTTTACTCTGTTCATGGAAGTGGTGATAGAGGGAGGAAGCATATTCAGCATTAGTTCATCCGTTAATATTTACATCAAAGAAATGAGCTGGTCTTCTGGCTGACCTCTCTCTCAAAAAAAAGTAAGATTAATTTGTTTGATCGGGACACTTAAATAAATTTTAGATCCTATTTGATAATATTATGCAATAATCAAGGCACACAGAGCATCTGGACCTTCATGCTCTGCTGGTAAGTGTGTCGGCCTGTTCAGAGGCACACAGATTTCCTGGCACTGGCACGAGCTTTTTGAGGATTAAGCCTTGGTTCCCCAGGCTGACATTCTCCGTAAAGGTCAGTTAGCCTTTCCCGTGTCCCCTGTCAAACTCACTGACACTGAGCCCTCTCCTTTGCTAAAGATGATCCAAGCCTTGGAATATGCTCTTGACTAATGAGCTATTTTGGTTTCTGAACCAGCTGTTTCACTGGTGCAAATCAATGCAGCTCTGATGTGAAGTAAAAGGTGCCAACTTTGGCTTTGATGTCCTTAGCTGCTTCTCCAGTATATCTGTTTCAGCAAAGCCTCCTAGCAGAAACACAGCTCGTATCCACCAGAGTGCTTCAAGCAGTAGGTCCCATTCCAACTCCCTGCAAGAAGGGACGTAGACCAGCAGAGGCTGTTTGGCTGAGGTATCTCATCAGTATCTCCTTGATGTGAGGTCTCTCAAATACTTCCCTTCTCTCCCTGCCTTCTGTGCCAGCTTCAGTGTCATGCTGTCCCCTGAGACCTTGCTTGGTAAATCCTGTGTCCTCCTCCCAGGCAGATCTTTCCTCCCTGCCATGCTAACGCTCCTGATGCTCTACAGCAGTCTCTGTCCCACCAGCTCACCACCGTGACATCTGCATGGATGAGGCCTCTCCTTCAGTCCCCAGGCTGGTCAAACCTGTGTTCTGCTTGTGTCTTGGATCATGTCACACTCATCTTTGAATTGATTCTTCCCTTGTCCTTTCTCCCCTTTGTGGTCAAAGAAATCTCTTTCTTGGTGTATGTCTCTATGTAGTAATCTAGGAGAGCCAGACAAATTATAAGGGATTCTGAGTATCTATATTTCCCTTTTATAGCTGAAGAACTTGGGCCCAGCAATATCTGGTGTGTAGCACAAGGCTGTAAAGAAACTGTGTCAGAACCTGCAATTACATCCAGTTTTCTGGCTCTCATACACTTCTCTTAGGCATTAGAACACCTATAATGGCCCTCTTCTACACTGCTCCTTGCACATACTAATGAACGTTTTCTTATTCTATATTTAATGATTTCTCATCATGTACTCTTTATCATTGTACTCAGATGCAGTCTGACAAAAACATGCTTTCTCTTCACTAAAGCAATGGAAGCATTTACTTCTGCTGCTGTTTGGCTTCTTCGGATTATGGATCAGCAAAGTTAATTGCTGAATTGTCCTTAATTCTTGAAACCAGTGCTGAGACAAGTCCATTCACACAGCGTGTATCTACTGATGAATTGGAATTGCGAACATAAAATCCAGACTTCTTACATCAGTTCAAACATACCAGACATTCTCTAGTTCAGTTTTGGGAAAAAGCTATCATGTTGCTTATGGAGCAACAGTGGATTTTAAACGTATGACTTACACTCTGGTTTTAGCGTAGGAATATCTGAAGCATGTATCAGTGAGTCATTTGTTAAAGTATTGAATCCTGAAGCAAGGGAATCATTTTGCTGATTGTGTTTCTGTGCTTTCTAGTATGTGTCATGGAAAACATTGGCTATCATGCCAGACTTTGCCTCAGAGGAAGGTCATATTCCTTTAGCACCTCTTGATTAACACAATACCTGAAACTCCCTTCCCTACTTTTAATTAGTAAGCATGATTGAAACCTCTGTGGGTATTTCTAATAGTTGCAGGAATGCTGAGATAGTGGATATTTACCTGTTCTGGCCTGCTGGGCTGGAAGAACCCAGAAGTCATTTGTTTACATTAAATTTTCAGTTCTGGTGAAATTTGTCCAAGAAGACTCCACAGCTGAAGGGTGCTATATCTGCTGACGTGCTGAGAAGTGCTGTAACGATCTTCCACATCTTCAGAACTGGATAATTTTTGTCACTTGAATCTTTCAGGCACCTCCTGTAGTACAGAGATAAAGCAAAGCCTCATTCACCCTGGAGGAAATGTTGGCTAAGTGGGATTATGTGATGGTGAAGGGCCAAAATAGTAGAGCAGTGGATGGTGGGAGCTTTGATGAGCCATGATCCTATGGCAAACAACAGGCTGAAAGTATATATGAGCTACTCAATGGAATTTCATGGGGTTAGATGGCACCTCCCGAGCCTGGCTTTCTGTCTGAGACATGGCAGGTCAGAGGTAGTCTGGTGCAGGAGGGCAGTCAAGCAGAAGGAAAGCAACCATGGAGCAGTACCATGGGTATGTGTGCTATGAGCCTGCCTGCAGAAGAGCTCGGCTAAGATCTCACCCTCGAATCATGAGATCTGATGGATGGAATTGGGCAGATGATGAATGATAGAGCCACTGGGTGAGCTGGACGATGGTATCCCAGCCATGTCCTTTTGCTCGGCCTGAGGATGCTGCAGGGAGCAAGCAGTGCCTCACCATGTCAGTAAAGGAAGGCAAGAGCTCTGTTGGTGTAGCAACTGTACAACTGAAGGCAGTTACATCAGCTGTGTCCCAGTTACCTGGCAAGTTGTAGCAGAAACTCAGGATTTCAGCAATGCTGATCAAGGTTCACAGGCTTTCCAAGAGGATTGTCAACACTGTTCAGTGCTGTTTGCTTTACAACTGAGTAAAAATGGTTCGGAGGATACTACATTGGTAGGGTAGGATTTTATTTCGTCTTGTGATTTCACAGCTCAAGCTCTTTGTGTGACTGTTGGGCAATTTTTTCCATTATTCCTATAAGTTAATTGTGGGAATTTCTCTGAACAAACGGACAAAAACAAAACAGCACAACAACCATTTGGTTTTGTTATTCAAATGAAAAATTATATCGGGATGCATGCATTTATTGAATTAGAACAATTATTAGTTGCTCATTTACTCCTTTAACTATGACAGGAAATTTTCTCTTTCTGATCTTTCCCAGCATGGTTCTGTCTGGGAAAGCTGATAATATTCCATTTTTAACTGCTATTTCTCATCGTGCTTTTGGCAGACACGATGGTTGCAAAGGCAAGGTGACCACAGAGGGAGTGGCTAAGAGGTCATTGCTGTATGGACTGATAATTATTAGTCACGATATATATTGGGAAAGGCTCTTCATACTTCATAATTTTATATGTCACAAAAATAGTTTGTTTTTGCTCTGAGCCTGATAAATTGCTGTTTCAGCTGGGTAATTGTTGCAGCTTGTTTGGTTACAAAATCTTTGGTCATCTGGATAGTATTTCTGTAGCATGGGTGAGAAGTCATGGTAGTAGCTCCTAAACTTTATTAGGAAGAAAGTTCTACTGTTGCTGTTTAGCGTGGGATAGTCTATGAAGAAGAAGACAGGACATGTTAGAAATGCCAACACTATAACTGATTTTTTTGGACGTTCTTTCTACTCACATCATAAATAAAACTCCTTTCATCAGGGGCTCTCTCTCTATATATATTATATTGGTTGAAAAATGTATGGGAACATCTTTCTTCTAATTTTCCCTTCCAGAGAAAATCATATATTAATTAAACTTAACATTTTCTGAAATGCTGCATGCATATGGGTGTGGGATTGAACATGCAAAGGGCACTCCGAAATGCTTCTCATGCTGCTATTAATAAATAAACCTTACTGACAACATGCATTGACAACGTTGTTGTCTACTGTACTCGTTTAAAAAATAACATTTTTGTGAATTTCTCAGCAACATGGTACAAACATAATTCATGCAAAGAACAGTGGTTCAAAAAGGGACTGAAAACCTCATTGTTTAGAGGAATACATAATCTGCTGACTGCTCTGTTCAATTAGGGCTTCGGACTGTAAACTACTAGCTCAGGTTTTTTATAATCTTGGTGTGAGCTGACTGATTGAAGAATGGACAATGGAAGGGCAAGCCAAGGGCTCCAGATCTTACTGGCATATTGTTATATCAGATTCTCAATTTTAATTTGCTGTACAAAATGCATGTTTATCCCATGAGCTTGGGAAGAAGAACTCAAAATTGAGATTTTAATGGTGACAGCCGCTAGTCTGAATTGGCAGCACCTTGAAACTAAAAGATGTTCTAAGAGATATGAAGAGATGTGGGCTAAGAGATACGAACCAGAGATTCCTTCCAGGGTGGTGCTAGTTCCCAGACCTGCCCCTCAGGCTGACTCTGTGCCACAGCTGCCAATGTCCTTCTAAGAGGGTGCGCTGAAAAACACAGAAGCGAGAGATGATCCTTTTACCCTTTGAGTAAAGCAGAGATTGGCACTACCATGCTTATGGTGTTCCCCCTCTGCACTACTGACTTGCACAATTTTCTGAAGAAATGGCAAGATACACTGCTTTGGGAACGATCCTGTCCTGATTCTGGAGGTGCAAAAGCTATTTCATGTGTTTGGGTGAGAGTAGAGAAGAAAAGGTACAGCTAGCACTGCACTAGAATTTTTCTCAGAAACTATTTTTTTTTAATCAAAAAAATATTGATGCTCTGTGATCAAAACTGAAGTTAAATGTCTCATTTTGAAAATTTTGGCATATTTTCCTTTGTATATACTCTCTTCCGTAAATTTCATATTTTAAAAAAGCGTGTATATATTTTTAACATAGGCTAACTCAAATTATTGGCATGAAATAGTTTGATATACTCCAAACATTTTTTATGGTGCCCTTTGAAAAATGTTAGGTCATCTAATTTATTCAACTAATTCAAACTGGGAAATCTGCCAAATTCTTGAAAATTATCCAGAGACAGGAAAGGATTATGCTGTGGCTTCTCTAAACTCTAGTGTTGTCTTTATTTAGCCCACTCATAGCTTTAGACATTGGGCAACGACTACAAGTATTGATGGATGGTTTCTTTAGCCCTGGGTTAGCTCTGGCCTATTTGAGGCACTGGTGATCTCTCCTCAGAAAAGCAAGTAATGACACACAGCTCACTGAAAACAGAATTCTTTGGGTCGTAAAAGACGTCCAACAGGAGAGAGCTGTCCTCACCCATAGGCCAACCAATACTTATCCTAGCTGCTTGCTATTTCATACCTTTTCCTGATGCTAATGGGCTGGTTGAATGAGGATGCCGTTTCTTGCCCTGTTTCCAGCCTTTCTTTTTCATTGGCAGAGGCAGAGGCTTGTGTGCAACTGCGGCAATGGTCTCTTTTCTCTCTGCAAGTTTTGCCGTGAAGAGGGTCCCTGATGGCCAAAAGAGTTGTGACATTACCATACATACATGTACACCTTCAACTCTTATGTTGAAACACTCGTTTCATGGTCTTAGAGAACAGTTGACTGGAATATTTTTCTTTGATGTTAGCACAGCCATGTAGGTTATGGCAGACTCCTGCCTATGAAATGCCAACACAGAGTATGGATTATTATACCACCTGGTGACCTCAGGATTTTTAACATCAAGCTCTAATGCAGCTAGCTACCCGCTGTTCAAGAGGTTGTTTCTTTTTATAATCCTATGTTTGACTTGTTAGGTATCATTTGTAAATCATATAATCATTTTGGTTGGATAAGAACTCTAAAATCATCAAGTCCAACCATAGTTTATAGCCTATTTTTAAACTGCATTAAATTTACTTCAATACTAAGCAGATAGTCCACTACTGTGTAGCTGCTTTGCCAAATTTGTTCTTCAAAATGAAAGGAAATTCATCTTATTTTTGATGTGCTTCTAGAGTTTCCCACACACTGGTCTGAACTTCTGGGCTATAATTACAAACTTTGAAAAAAAAATTGAAACTATCAATAAGACATGTAGCTTGCTTCTGCATTTGAATATGTAAAACCATCTGGTGTAATATACCTGTTTTTTTGTTGTTGTTTTGTTTTACATTTTACATGAATATTAACATTGAGTGAAAGCCTCACTTTCAGTCTATATAGAAAATGTATTTGCATCAAAATAGCCCCTCATGAAGTGTGCACACAACAATGGCACTTATAACCAGGCATTTCTGCATTTCAGTTCGATTTCTGGGTATTCAGGCAGTTGCTTAAAGAGGGACTTAGCTGACTGGAAGTGTTCTCTGATGGTGAGTGAGGATTTCATGAACATTTGAACAAACAAGATGCAGAATACCACAGCTGCAGATAAGCAGAGTTGTATTTTTCACAGGAATATTATTCTGCACTTGCAATGTGAGGTGATGGAGGCCTTCAGTTATTCAGTGAAGAATATAACCAATACTATCAACAGCAAAGTTATGTCAACAGCATCCTGGCTTGTATCAGAAACAGCATGGCCAACATGACTAGGGAAGTGATTGTCCCTCTGTACGTAGCTCTGGTGAGGCTGCACTTCGAATGCTATGTTCAGTTTTGGGCTCCTCACTACAAGAAGGACATCAAGGCCCTGGAGAGTGTCCAAAGAAGGGCAATGAAGCTGGTGAAGGACCTAGAGAACTAGTCTTAGGAGTGGCTCCTCATAAGGGGGTTGTTTAGCCTGGAGAAAAGAAGACTCAGGGGAGACCTTATTGTACTTTACAATTACCTTAAAGGAGGTTGTTGCGAGGTGGGGATTGGGCTCTTCTCCCAAGCACAAAGTGATAAGATGAGGGGAAATGGCCTTAAGTTGTGCCAAGGGAGGTTTACTTTGGATATTAGGAGAAAGTTCTTTACTGAGAGGGTTGTGAAGCATTGGAACAGGATGCCCAGGGAAGTGGTTGAGTCACCATCCCTGGAGGTCTTCAAGAAATGTGTAGATGTAGAACTTATGAACATGGTTTAGTGGCGGATTTGTCAGTGCTAGGTTAAAGGTTGGCCTAGATGATCTTGTCCAGATGTTCCGACCTGAACAATTCTGTGATTCTGTGCTTCCTTCAAAAGGGATTCCTCTTAAGTTACTGCCTGGAACAGTTTTTATTTTTATTTTTTTTTCAGACTGCGGCTGATCAGCATTGCAATTTTCTGGAGGAAGAGTTGCTCTTGTGAAGAGATCCTGACTGAGAGAAGCTGTAAAACAGGAGTATAAAATCCTGAATGGCATGAAGAAGGTAAGAAGGGTGCAATTATTTATCACTCAATATACCGCAAGAACTAAACATTATCAACTGAAATGTTTAGTCCGTTTTTAAACTTTTTTCACTTGCTAACCAACTAAGCTGTGATGAACCCTAAACCACCGGATGTTGTCGATGTTGAAAGCATACACAGTTCAAAAACTGATAACAAGCAGATAAAAAGTCTCCTGCTGTGTATTAACCTTCAGCTGATGAAGTTCTGAAGCTGCAGATTGCTAGTAACTGTGAGGACATTATCTGTTTGTTCCCTGCCTTATTTACATCCTTCCTAAAAGCACTCAGTTATTACATGTACATCTCCAAGTTGTGTGTGTGCAGGGGGGATTTTAGGAACAGAACAGCTAGACAGCAATGCTGCACACAGCTTCCTACAATTAGCTGATGAGAGGCTTCCCAAATTGGTGGTTGCTTTGGGACCTTTGTACTCAGTACCCTTGGACTTTCCATCTGCTAATTTCTCAGTGGATTTTCTAAGCATTTGAGCTTTCTCCTCACATACTAAGAATTGTGCAAGGCACAGATTCTGCAAAGCCAACTGTGAAAGCCATGTGGTCTCTACCTAGGAGTCAAGGCTCAGTTGCAGAGTGCTGTCTCTGAACAGCTAAGGTGTGATTGCACAGAGATAAATTCAGGTGTTTGCTAATCTGCTTTGCCACAAGATTTAACAGATGCCAAAAAATTTACTTCTCAGAACGTTTTTCCCAAAGCTTTTTTATTTTACCGTTTACTGATAAACGTCAAGAAAACAATGTCAGGAAATAATTAGAAAAGACGCAGGAAAAAAAAAAAAAAAAAAAAAAAAAAGGAAAACAGATGGAAAATCAGTCTAACCCGGGGAGCATTGCAGCTCCTCGACCATTTCATTTTCCTTGGGTGCCCCCTCGTGTCCATCACTAGTATAGCCAAATGCATTTGGCCTGGCACGGAGAGAAAAAGCAGCATCCTGCTGCTATCACTATCCTTATAAGGTTAATCCATTTCGAAATCCTTTGTTCCCCCTCTATCTAGTTTCCATATGACTTCAGCTCCAAAGAATCTGTGTGCAAATTTGCAGGTTGAGTGCATCATTTATTTTGTCTTATTTTGGACAGTCCAGAACCAAAGATGGTTTCCTCTGTGTTTCGGCCCCACTCCTGTTATGGGCACATCCCAAACTTCTCGTAAGACTTCAGCCAGATTCCTAGGCCAAATTTTAAGATGCATGATCACAGCTGAGATCCCAGAGAGCTGAGGATACTCACATGCTCAAAGCAGCCGATCAAGTCAAGGGATTAAACTCTGTGCCTCGTACTTTAACCAAAAATATTTCCCACGTGTGTGGGTGAGTTGGGAGGCTCAGTACACAGAAGGTTCAGCTATGATGACAAGGCACAGAGTCCATGGGTTTTCTCTCATATGATATGTAAGAATCTGCTTCAAATTAGTTTATTTATAGAAGAAGACTCGTTCCTTGTGAAAGTGATGTGTCATCACCTTGCTCTAGCATAGTCCCTGCTGTGTTGTTCAAGCATTAGCAGGAGCAGAGTGGGATTCCCTTGCACTCCCCCGTTTTTGTACAGCCCATTTGCATTCTTCCTACTGTTGTATGAGCGGTAGGAAAAAAAATATATTTTTCAAACAAATGAGAACAGTTCCTTTCTTTGAAACCCAAAGACACCCCCGGGGTGGGGGGGCTCGGGGTTATATTCGGGGTTCCTGCAGACACAGCAGGAAGGAAACTGGTCAGTCTGGGCTAACTGACATCCTGATCACCATTTTTAATTACACTTAGGAGTGAAAATAATAGGTATGAAATATGACGGTAGGTGAAACAGAAAACAGGTTATTTTCTCCTCTTGACCAAGAGGACCAAAGGCAAAACAGTGCAGGGACTGGAGTTCTGTCAACACAAATTTTAATCTGTCAGTTCTAACTCGAATTCAAGCTTGAGATGGCTTACTAAAAGGTTGTTATGCTATCCTAAGTGAACTGAGTAAATGGCTTTGGTCAAAAGAGGTTTAGTTAATCCTCTTGCAAGCAGAAAGGACAAAGATCTTACAGTGCCGAAGAATGACTTACATTTCGGCCAGTAGAAGATGACCAAACATTTGAAATATTTAAGGGCTTTTGTATAAGAAAGCTTTCATGAGCAGGAGGCAAAGGACACATTTCCTTATTCAGTATTACTTTTTTTTTCCCCAGCAGCTGCATGTGATGCTCTCGCTGGGGCCCTCTGCTGGTCACATTCGAAGTGAAAAACCCCGAACACTCCCAACTTGATTGGGACTCGCAGGAAAAGACCGGTAACACTTAACCAAAACACCGCCAATTTTGGAACGGGGATGCAAAATTTAATTCCTCACGGATCATAAATACATCAGCCTCTACTTAAGTGAGTTAAGAATAAACTTTTTTTTTAGGGAAAAGTATTTAATAACTGCTGCAGGGCTTCTTGTGTTGGTGCTGACTTCTGTCAGAACTGTATGATGAATGATCTGGTTTGGTAGTTGTCAATTAAAATGTTCTGATGCTGCAGAGACTGAGTGAGAGGAAATAAATACATATATTTTCATGGGGCTTTCTCCTCCTATAAATAACAAAAATATTTGTTCACGAATTGTATCAGGAATATCATTTTCCTCTGACATTACCTACATGGTGTATAATTTTGTGAGATTTCTGCATTAATGGACTTGTGTATTTCTAATGCCAACAGCTGAAAGTATACAAAAATACTGCTGTGGTATCTATTCTGCTCAGTTTCGGTCAGGGGAATGCCACACTAGTTCATGACATATGGGTTGCATGATAAAGAAAACAATAACCTCCTTGGCTGAAAGCCTATTTGTTGCGTTCAGGAATGAATAACCAAGTAGTTACAAAGCACTCGACTTAAATGCTACGGTACCTTAGGCAAAACTCAAGTACCTTACTGAAACCGATTCATTATGCCCCATAACATTTTTACCTATTTGTTATCACAGAATGGTCGAAGAAATTTGATTGATGAATACTTTCTGAAGCATAACAGAAGCATTATTTTGAAATATGAGTGTTGTAGCTCCGATTTTATCTTCAAGGGAACACAAATCAGCATACAGAAGATGGGAAAACGAGGCCCACACTTTTCTCTGCCACATATTTTTACACAACTTTTAGTTATTGATGGCATGTACACAACTTTTAATTATTATAAGCTTGATGGCATGTCAAGAATAATAGAGAGCAGTCAGGCATTGGAACAGGTTACCCAGGGAAGTGGTGGCGTCACCGTCCCTGGGAGTGTTGAAGGAGAGGTTGGAGGTGGTGCTTAGGGACATTTTTTAGTGGGTGACATTGGTCTGAGGGTGATGGTTGGACCAGATGATTCTGGAGGGCTTTTCCAACCTGGGATTCTATGATTCTATACCACTCTCCACCCAGAGTGCAGATTTCCCTTTCTAGTGATACTCTTTTGCCCACAAATGAAACCACCTGAGTGGGAAGGACAAAGATTGGCAGAAAGGAACCGTTTTATTGTACAGAAACCGTGGCATGAATTTATTAACAACTTATATAAGAAGCCTTGGAATGAAACCTAGGGAAACCTGAGCGAATCTTCCCGGTCTGCCTAAAGCCTGCGACCTCTCACTTTCCCGCAGCTCAACACGACAGGCTGACGGGCTGGCTTCGCAGAACACTTGAAACACCTGAGGAACGCAGATATAACAGCCCTGGCGGGGAGGATCCCCAGCTGCTCCCCACAAACACCCGTGTGAGGTGATCCCCCACCCCAAGGCCGTGCAGGCGCCGCCCCGCCGCCATTTCCTTGGCACCTCGCCCCGAGAGGAGCGGCCACGTCTCGCGAGAGCCGGCGGGGGGCGGCCGCCGCCGCGCTCCTCCCCGTGCCGGTACCGGCGAGCGAGGCCTGTGCGGGGCCGGGCCGGGCCGCGCCGGGCGGTGGCAGCGGGGGGCGGCGGGGCCGGGC